>NC_083765.1:19255754-19488254 GCF_963514075.1 Conger conger
TACTAAGTTGGGTCACTCCGTACTAAGTTGGGTCACTCCGTACTAAGTTGGGTCACTCCGTCCTAAGTCGGGTCACTCAGTACTGAATTAGATCACCCAGGTACCTGAAGCCATACTCAGGGCTGCATCAAGAGCAGGAAGCACTTCTATTCCAAGCTGAGCCTGAATCTTCGCTCCAAGCAGCTGGTGAATATCTGAGAGGAGAAATGTGGGAATGAATGTGTGGGTAGAACGCTGATCACTTTACACTCATGGCATGAACAAAGGATGAAATGTTAACGAAAGCTGAGGCTCTCCTCTGCAGACGATCCGCTGATCAATCGACATGACAGATCACACCTCTCTGACATCATATTGAATTATGAATATGTGACTGAGTGAGTCCATGATGAGCTGTTTCTGCTGCACTTACTGTCCAGGTCGTACAGGACTTTGTTCTTAGCCGTGTTATACTGAGCAGTAAGGTAGTCGATTTGCTGAAACACAAACGGACTGTCATCAGCCAAAATACATGCGCTTAGTGACAGATATGAGACTAAAGGATAGAGGTATCTTTACATTTATTAAGTTTAGGTCAGCACAACTCCTTCACACACACAGCACATTCATGTACGCACACACACACACATACATACTGCACACACACACACACACATACATACTGCATGCACACTCACCGACACACACAGAAATGTTATGGTAGCAGATTGAGAGAATGTGACTATGCCACTGTACACAGTGAGTATAACTCATGTCTAAATGGCCCAGCACAAAGCAACTACACTCACCGCTGGCGTCTCATTGGCGAAGGCCTTCAGGTCTTTGATGTTGGTGTTGACTAGCTTCCTGGTGCCCTTCAGCTGGTTGGTGAGGTTCTGGTTGGCAGCATAAGCACAGAGAACGCCAGCTCTGCAAGAGGAACATCTGCCATCTTACTGCAGGCCTACAGCACTGTGAGCCTAACCAGGCTGCTCATAACCTTACAGCACTATGAGCCTGACAAGGCTGCTCATAACCTTACAGCACTATGAGCCTGACAAGGCTGCTCATAACCTTACAGCACTGTGAGTCTGACCAGACTGCTCATAACCTTACAGCACTATGAGCCTGACCAGGCTGCTCATAACTTTACAGCACTATGAGCCTGACCAGGCTGCTCATAACCTTACAGCACAATGAGCCTGACAAGTCTGCTCATAACCGTACAGCACTGTGAGTTTGAACAGACTGCTCATAACCTTACAGCACTATGAGCCTGACCAGGCTGCTCATAACCTTACAGCACTAAGAGCCTGACCAGGCTGCTCATAACCTTACAGCACTATGAGCCTGACCAGGCTGCTCATAACCTTACAGCACTGTGAGCCTGACAAGGCTGCTCATAACCTTACAGCACTGCGAGTCTGACCAGACTGCTCATAACCTTACAGCACTATGAGCCTGACCAGGCTGCTCATAACTTTACAGCACTATGAGGCTGACAAGGCTGCTCATAACCTTACAGCACTGTGAGTTTGACCAGACTGCTCATAACCTTACAGCACTATGAGCCTGACCAGGCTGCTCATAACCGTACAGCACTAAGAGCCTGACCAGGCTGCTCATAACCTTACAGCACTGTGAGCCTGACCAGGCTGCTCATAACCTTATAGCACTGTGAGTCTGACCAGGCTGCTCATAACCTTACAGCACTATGAGCCTGACCAGGCTGCTCATAACCTTACAGCACTATGAGCCTGACCACGCTGCTCATAACCGTACAGCACTAAGAGCCTGACCAGGCTGCTCATAACCTTACAGCACAATGAGCCTGACCAGGCTGCTCATAACCTTACAGCACTGTGAGCCTGACCAGGCAGCTCATAACCTTACAGCACTGTGAGCCTGACCAGGCTGCTCACAACCTTACAGAGAGCACTACGAGCAGGTTACAGTCAGCAGGCACACCTTTTCTTTTGGGGTTTATTGAACCTTAAAGGACAGCTGTCGCGTGAGAGGTGTGTGGAATAAGACCCTACAAAGCTCACCCTGATCACACAGACCAGCTGTGATGGCATGACCTTTGACCCTGTAGCTATTTTAATCACATTTCCCACCACACACAAGGAATTAGTCTAATGAACTTTAGCTCCCCCTTCCCCCCAATAGCAGTGGAGCAGGGGTGGGGGCAGGGTGTTAGAGGTGGGTGAGGAGGAAACGTTTCTGCGCATTGTTAGTTTCTCACTAACACTGGCTTACAATGCCATCCCACATTTCCCTTATAACACAGCTGCATTTCATTACACTCCGATGAACTTCAGTGTTAGCCAGCTACAGTGAGGCCTGTAAGTATTTGGACAGTGGCAGAATTTCTGTTCTTTGGGCTCTGAACTCCAGCACATTGGATTTTAAATGAAACAAAGAACATGAGGTGAAAGTGCAGACTGTCACCTTTATATTGGGATCCATGCAGGGAATGCCCCCTATCAAGGGACCAAAAGTATTTGGACATTTGGCTTCTCTGCTGATTAGGTAGGTGTATTCATCGGCTGTGTTGAAGGCGGCGGACTCACGCGATGCAGACGGAGCTGCCTATGAGGAGAGAGGTGAAGAAGCCGCGCTGGCAGTCTGCGTTCTTGCGCTGGCGCTGGTGCATCTCCCCCCCACAGTTCTCACAGCAGCGGCACACGCAGAAGCACAGCCCCACGAGCGGCATGAGGAGCACGAACAGCGCCCCCGCGACCGCACACACCACAAACCCCACCTCATAATACGCCGCCTGGAACAGAGACAACCATTACACATACACACACCACAAACCCACATCATAATACACTGCCTGAAACAAAGACAACCATTACACATACACACACCACAAACCCCACCTCGTAATACGCCGCCTGAAACAGAGACAACCATTACACATACACACACCACAAACCCCACCTCGTAATACACTGCCTGAAATAGAGACAACCATTACACATACACACACCACAAGCCCACATCATAATACACTGCCTGAAACAGAGAGACAACCATTACACATACACACACCACAATCCCCACCTCGTAATACGCCGCCTGGAACAGAGACAACCATTACACATACACACACCACAAACCCCACCTCGTAATACACTGCCTGAAACAGAGAGACAACCATTACACATACACACACCACAAACCCCACCTCGTAATACACTGCCTGAAACAGAGAGACAACCATTACACATACACACACCACAAACCCCACCTCGTAATACACTGCCTGAAACAGAGAGACAACCATTACACATACACACACCACAAACCCCACCTCATAATACACTGCCTGAAATAGAGAGACAACCATTACACATACACACACCACAAACCCCACCTCGTAATACACTGCCTGAAATAGAGACAACCATTACACATACACACACCACAAACCCACATCATAATACACTGCCTGAAACAGAGAGACAACCATTACACATACACACACCACAATCCCCACCTCGTAATACGCCGCCTGGAACAGAGACAACCATTACACATACACACACCACAAACCCCACCTCGTAATACACTGCCTGAAACAGAGAGACAACCATTACACATACACACACCACAAACCCCACCTCGTAATACACTGCCTGAAACAGAGAGACAACCATTACACATACACACACCACAAACCCCACCTCGTAATACACTGCCTGAAACAGAGAGACAACCATCACACATACACACACCACAAACCCCACCTCATAATACACTGCCTGAAACAGAGAGACAACCATTACACATACACACACCAGAAACCGACATCATAATACGCCGCCTGAAACAGAGAGACAACCATTACACATACACACACCACAAACCCACATCATAATACGCCGCCTGAAACAGAGAGACAACCATTACACACACATACCACAACCCCCCACCTCATAATGCACTGCCTGTAAGAGATAACACAGCTATTACGCAAACACACACACACAAACACACACTAGGCTGCTGCACACACAGTGTAAGTTTGGGGGGGTCTTTACCTGAAGTGTCAGAACTACATTCTCTGGCTGCGCAGCCAAAGCAGACGGACAGGAGGCAGACAGAAGCAGCAGCAGCGTGAAGAAAACAGAGCAACAGCAACCGTGAGAGAGAGAGAGAGAGGGAGAGAGAGAGCCAAATCGACAGCAAACCCAACAGAACCCCAACACCAGGACTCAATAAAACACAAATAAACACCAGGACTCAAACTTGCAAAAAACCAACACCAAGACTCAAAATTGCAAAAAAACCAACACCAAGACTCAAAATAGCACAAAACAAACACCAAGACTCAAAATCAGTACAAAAGAAACATTGCGACTCAAACTAGCATAAAACAAACAACTTGACAACAAATATCAAGACTCAGAACAAACCAACTACACTGAGCATTTTACAGTGCCCAGCTTAGACCTACTTTACTGCAGTTATCCATCTACTACATGGCAAAAGACTAACATGAAAATGTATTTTAATAATCTTGAGTCAAATATGAGATCTTTCTGCTATTGAATGAACAAATAAGTTCTTCCAGGGTTGATCCGGGGATCCACTGCAAACAAGAAGCTGCCATTCATCCCACATGCAGATGCACACACACACTCTCTCTCACACACACACACACACACACACACACTGATGCACAGACCGTCTAATCAGAACAATAAAGAGCAGCCCGTGACGGATTTATACTTCACATCTCAACAACAAAGCTATGAAGCATCCGCCAATAACTGCATATGTCAGACGCTCAGTCAGTCTGTCAGTCAGTCACACACACACCCACACTCACATGCTCACTCAGACACACCAACGCTCACACATACACACTCCTGCACACACACACAGATACCTTCTTATATTCAGTCTGGAGCTCTCCCATGCTCTGCTGAGCCACTTTAACGATGAGATCTGAAATTACGGGAAAAGAAACAGTCGTTACGTTATTACATTACATTAATTAATTACATTAAAGACATTTGGCTGACACTCTCATCCAGAGCGACAGTTGATTTGACTAAGCAGGAGACAATCCTTCCCTGGAACAATGCAGGCCCTGCTCAAGGGCCCAACAGCTGTGCGGATCTTATTGTGGCTACACCAGGGATCAAACCGCCGACCTTGCGGGTTCCAGTCATGTACCTTAACCACAACGCTACAGGCGGTTATGAAACACAGACACTACCATGAACACTGTAAACAGTGCAATCTTAAAGTAGATTCATATCTCACCAAAAGACATCACTGCATTGGTACTGCCTGCAGCACCATATGTAAACCAGAATAAATAGATACCATTTCTACCACACAGAGCGCTCTAGCACTACTCCCCAAAATAATCTCAAACCCTTACCTCTGTATGGTAATTTGTTTTTATTAAAATTCATTCTCTGTTGTGTAAATATGAGCCTGGCTATTAGTTTAAAAAGAGACAGGCACATAACTAAAACAGTCAGGACACAAGTAAAAGTGTCTGTGCTATTATTAAAGGTACAATAGGTAAGATTTTGGATTAAAACAATGTTACAAGACCCTTCCTATCATTGAAAAAGGCTCACTGACATGATGTGTCAGTATCAGTGTGTGTATGATGAGTGTGTATATAATGTGTGCAAACTGTGTGCATAGTGTGTGTATGCTCTGTGTATATAATGTGGGGATGCTGTGTGAGTATAACGTGTGAATGATGCGTTTGAATGCTTGTATGCAGTGTGTATACGGTGTGTATAACGTGTGTATGCTGTGTGTGTATAACATGTATGCTGTGTGTATAATGCGTGGATGTTGTGTGTATAATGTGTGGATGCTGTGTGTATAATGTGTGGATGTTGTGTGTATAATGTGCATAAGCAATGTGTGTATAATGTGTGGATGTTGTGTGTATAATGTGTGGATGCTGTGTGTATAATGCATGGATGCTGTGTGTATAATGTGTGTATGCGGTATGTGTATAATGTGTGGATGTTGTGTGTATAATGTGCATAAGCAGTGTGTGTATAATGTGTGAATGCTATGTGTATGCTGTATGTATAGTGGGTGTATACTGTGTGTATAATGGGTGCATGCTGTGTGTGTGTACAATCTGTTTATGTGATGGACGTCAGGATGGCATGATGTTTTGAACATGTCACACGCGGTCATGTTTGTGATGGAGATTACGGTGGTAATGGGATTACACAGCACACCTGCCATTAGTGCTCCTGTACAAACAACACGACAGCAACACCACGGTTACAGAGTGTTCGACAATACCACTGACAGCGCTGCCATCTGCCTCAGCCAATGCCCTCACAGCTCTGCCGTCTGCCTCAGCCAATCGGCTTGTCCCCTGGAGCCGCTGATTCCAGGAGAGAGGAGTGTTCCCACACACTCCCTAATCCAGCATTGACCGACTCGCCTCTCTATCATGGCGGAATAACGCACTGAACAAGCTCCAAAATCGCATCCCCAAGTCTGGATGCTGTCCTCTTTCATACATTACTCATTAATATGATATATCATTGATATATTAATATACTCATTAATATGGATGACTGTATGTCTAACGCCAGGTTATTAATATGGCTGACTACATCCAGAACGTTACAAAAATGCATAAATAATACACTGTTCAGGTTCTGTACATAAATGCACGCATGAATCAGAACACAGGATATCTGTACAACACAAATTACTACAATGGCGTCCAGAGTCACATAAAAAACACCAATGGCAGATGGTGCCAAACCACAGTTCCAGGTTACTTGTAGAATATAGAACTTTCTGTAGCTGTAAAAGTAGTGATTCACTGATCTTATTTTGGGGGTGGGATTATGGGACACAGTGATCTGACAGGCTGTTCCTGGGGCTCAGACAGTACCTGTGGGTGTCTGTCAACATGTGTGTTTGAGTCACAGAGAGATTAGTGCCCAAAGAGCGGCATCTCTGTCCTACTTTTCCCCCACAAAGCTCCTGTCACGCCTGCTACACAGCTACATAAACATAATTCCCTACATGATGTAAAGACAACGTGTTCGCACATGGACTGCTGTTACAGTTATCCAGCATTACAGTATGTCGAAACAGAGAGGAGTGTTACACTGCATTACACTATATATAAACAGAGCGACAATCTTTGCCTTTAAACCAGTGCAACCTGGGGAGCAAGCCTCAGGCTCACAAATGCACAGAACAATATTACATAAAATGTACTACACCGTACTAAATAAAATATTTTCTCAAATACATGAACTGATGTTGCTGAAGAAGTTAAGAATATATTATAGGCTAAAAATATCAGTCTGTTTGTGAACAGTAGAGCCTTTTTTAAATTCAGTGAATCAGCACCAATATCTTAAGGCATTATTGGGGTTTATTTATTTATTCATATTTATGTATTTCTTTATTTGACAGGGTCAATACACATTGATCAACATCACTGTTCTGTGATATAAATGTGTTTTTTTTTTACTTTTTTTTTCTTCTGCTGCTGTAGCCAATCCACTTAAGAGGTTTGAGGCATTATGTGTTCAGAGATGCTCTTCTGTATACCACTGTTGTAATGCATGGTCATTTGCATTACTGTAATCTTCCTGTCAGTTTTACCAGTCCGGCCCTTCTCTACTGACATCTCTCAGTAACAAGTCATTTTTGCCCGCAGAACTGCTGCTCACTGGATGTTTTTTGTTTTTTGCACAATTCTCTGAAAACTCTAGAGATTGTTGTGCATGAAAATGAGATCAGCAGTATTCCCAACAATCATTCCATTGTCAAAGTCACTTATATCACTTTTCTTCTCCATTCTGATATTTGGTCTGAAACAAACAGCTGAACCTCTTGACCATATCTGCACGCTTTTATGCATTTAGCTGCTGCCACGATTGGCTGACTAAATATTTGCATTAACAAGCTGATGTACAAGTCTACCTAATAAAGTGCTCAGTGAGTGTACATGATTGGAATGTGAAAAAGCCTTCATGAATGGTAAATGGTTGGCATTTATATAGCGCCCTTATCCAAAGCGCTGTACAATTGATGCTTCTCATTCACCGATTCATACACACACTCACACACCAATGACGATTGGCTGCCATACAAGGCACCGACCAGCTCGTCAGGAGCATTTGGGGGTTAGGTGTCTTGTTCAGGGACACTTCGACACAACTGCTCTTACCACCTGAGCTATGCCGCCCCCTTCATGAAAAAGAAATAAACAGTAATAAATCCCAAAACTATAACAATGTAATTATACTTGATATTAAGTATAATTGACCAATCCTAAGCCCCACCCCTTTGTTTTTGAAGGTCCAATCACAGCTTCTTTGTGAACAAAAAGATGTTCCTGGAGGACTTAGCAATAGTGACACAAGATACCCCGATCGTGTGGAAGTTTTAATGCCAGTCATTTAATGTCTGCCGCTTGACAACATTAGCTTATTTGATTGTGTAGACTACAATATATCTAAGCCTATATAAGCTCACGTTAGCTACTCAGCCAGTTAACGGGAGACTAACTAGAAGTCTAAAAGTGACATCTGGAACTAGCGACTGGTTTGCTTTTGCAAGACTTGTCTGACAAGTGACAATGAAGTAGCTATAGTGGTGAACTAATAATGGAAACAAAGCTGGCTAACGTTAGATTCAAGAGTGGCATCAGAAACTTTATAAAGGTACACAATTAATTAATGGTAAAGACTAATTTTCAAGAGATGCTCTTACCAGTAGAGTTGTTCAGTGATCAAAAGACAGAATCTTGAGGAATCTAGCTTGCGAGCCGTTTTGACATGCACAGACAAATTTATATTCCAATAGCAATAACCCCAATATATAATTTCCAGGATATAGCCAAGCTAGCTCCATCCAAGTCATCCAAGGTTTTCACTTTTCAACCAAGTAGCTGCGCTTTCACCTGAAAACCAAGACGGCATTTCACTGACAAAAATGTTCAGTGGGTAGCTGATGTTACTACCATAATGTTACTTTGTTCACTTTGCATTTCCTCCTGCTCATTCATTTTATTCACTATTGAAATGTGTGTTGTCATTATCAAAGGACTTTTTGACCGGGGGCCCAAATGAGTTCAAACAGGTTCCTGTCAGCTTGAAGAAATGGAATCTAACCATCAGCAACAATCTATTCCTTTTTGCGGTAGTTGGCTAAATGGTATGGTTAGCACCATCTTGAAGGAATGTTTTGACTGAGGTCGCTAGAGTGGGCGGGGCTTAAGAAGGTGAAATAACCCCTAAATTAAGCGCCAGGTTAGATATACCAAATAATCCCTGTAAAAAAATACATTATCCAACCAAAGCTCTCTGTTTAATTCACTTCAATTCAAATCAATCTTGTGTATAAAGCACTTTTCACAAAGTCACTATCATAAAGATTCTTTACAGTGGAAATCCAAAATAAATTTGCACAAAACCGGGCCTGAATGCTGGAAAAACCGCAAAATTAGATAAGACATAAAACTCTCTAGTGGGACCCCCCACACCAGGAGACCTAAAGCTACACCACAGGGTCCAGAGCCCTACAGCCTGGACACTAAACACTGAACACACCGCACCCAACACAGGCAGCCAACACAGGCACAGAAGACAGGCACCCAACACATGCAGAGCAACGTCGTTCATCCTGACCATAAGCCCAGCAAACTTTCTGAGATATATAAAAGCAGGGTGAATATGATGGAGGGATGAATACTGACAGAGAGAGAAGAAGGATCAGCTCTGGCCCAGGCTCCAGTGATGGGCCACTCTATGATGGCCTGCTCCTCTATAGTCTCAGAGGCTATTTCAGGCTGGATCACTGTCCCAGCAGCACGTGAATAATCAGCTTACAGAGCTCCTTCCTTTGGGCAGTAACCTGCCCCACTGTATCACCCTGTACCCCAGCAGGGGGTCTGCTTAATACCCTAAACTTCCCGCTGCCCCTGACCAGGGGAAAGGGACACCCCCAACACCTCCAGAGTCTTCTTCAGTCCTAAAGATGTGGTGAAAAGTATCATTGTCTTCCTCAGTTTCATAGAATGTGCTGAAAGGGGATACTAGACTGATATCCCTGATTTTATACAGCTACAACATGAGAACAGCTAAAAGATGAAAACATGAGGGTTATTATGCAGCTAGACAAAGAATTTGTTTTGGAATTGAACTAGAGCACTGGTGGATAAGCCTTCATTTTAGTTTAGTAGCTTGCAAACTTATGGAACTATTCTCACTTAATTTCCTACTGTGATACAACATTACAGCTGTACCGCTGTAGAGAACGGTACATTCTTACTTCTCTCATGTGACCACACTGTTCCTTATGTATTACAGTATAATAATACAGGATATGCTAAAGATCCCTATCCAAAAGGCTTGTAAGTCTCCATCATGTCACATCAGAACAGAAAACTGAGATACCTACAGCTCATAATCATAGTCCAACTGAATTCAGGTGTGTTTTAGCCATTGTAGCCATGTAGCTATTGTTTTTCAAAAAAATATTTTTTATATAATCCACAGAATATAATGGAACATTATAGAATATAAGAATACAAAATGAAAAGATTGAACATTTACAACAGTGCTCAATGCTTTACAGAGCCAGTAAAACTGTGAACATTCAACAAAGCATCTTAAATTAAAAAGCTTTTTTTTTCTTTCTTTTTAGCAGAATCCTAAATTACAAGGCTGAGACAAGTGAAAAATTCTGCACATTTTCTGATTGGGCACAGCACCTGGCCACCAGAGAAACAATGACACATGCAGTGCATGCTGGGTAAAATCACCTAATCCTGTAATCTGCACAAGAGGGTGAGCCATGATGGAGACTTTCAGTGCCGTGATAGTAAATGGTAAACGGACTGCATTTATGCACGTGCTGTTGTCTTTATTGCTGATGTTATTGTTTTGTTCCTGTTGTTTTTGTTGTTTGCCATTGCTCTGTAGCACTGCCATTGAGTCCTGCAGGAAATGGCAAGAAACAGGAACTTTGTCATGCGGTGGGCAAAGCAGGAACCGTACACCTAGGGAAGAGTGTGGCTGAGGGCAGGTTTATATTTCTCTTTAAGCATTTCTAATAAACTGTTAATCTGTCTTGCCATTACCCAATGAACATGTACTTGGAAAGCAGGTTTGACAAAATAACCTAGCAGAGTTATACTTTTATCCAAAGCTCCAATTGATGCTGCTCATTCAACCATTCACACATTCACTCACTGGCTGCCATGCAAGGCACAAACCAGCACATCAGGAGCAATTGGGGGTTAAATGGTAAATGGCTGGTAAATGGGTTAGGTGTCTTGCTCAGGGACACTTCAACACACCTAGGGTGGGGGATCAAACCAGCAACCCTCTGACTGCCAGATAACCACTTTTACCATCCATCCATCCATCCATCATCACCCGCTTATCCGGAGTCGGGTCGCGGTGGCAGTAGGCAAAGCCGGGTATTCCAGGCATCCCTCTCCCCAGCAACGCATTCTAGCTCCACTTTTACCTCCTGAGCTAATGTAGCCAATGTTGCTAATGTTGATGGAGACTTTCACAGCTGTGATGGAGGCTTTCAGACGGATCCCAAAGAATTATTGAGATTAAGGTATCCCGACAACATTTTATGAATAAACTTATCTCATTCAGAAGGTCAGTTCTGTCTTCATCACTGTTCCCATTTTATAATTTAAACAGCTCTTCCCTGTCTCCTGCTATACAGAGCAGCCATGCTGATATTATAGCAGTGCTCACTGTAAGCTGGGAGAGGTTTTGAGCTAAAGTGCATTTAACAGACACAGGGATAACATGAGTGATCTCTGCATGAGGAACTCCAGATGTATAAAGTGATGTTTTAGCCAGGTCCAATGATTGGCCACAGAATCACTCAGGGAGGTAGGGTTCATTCTGCGGGGGGTTCCATGCTCCCTGGCTCATCCTAACAAAGCTTTATTTAATCATGTATTTAACCAGGGGAGATCCATTGAGAATGTGTTCTCTATTGCAGGGATGCCCTGGGAGAAATGCCAGAGAGAACAGTAGCAAGTGGGGCAAGAAGGAAAGAGCAGGGGTAAAGCCCCTGGAGCAGCTTTTGGGTTAAGGGCCTTGCTCAAGGGCTCAACGGCAAGGTTCTTTTCTTTATTTAGGGACCCGATGCAGATTTATGTTGACTGGGGGCTTGAACCAGCAATTCTACAGCTGCTAGTCTAACACCATACGGCTAGGCCAGCCTGCAGCCCTGCTCTGCTCAGTCAGCCTGTCCGAACAGCTGGGTCCATATTTCAATCCTCTTACTCTGTTCATCAACTGGTGGCTTCTAGGATATGAAGTGTGTGTTAGTCTGAAATCTGAGGTGCTATGTAGTAAAACCAGGGTATTGTTCTCATAATGTGTAATATAAACACTGAGCAGGTTTAGATGGAGCTACACAGCCATCCTGCTCACTGGGTAACAAATGAGGAGCAATATTGCCACAGTACAGTGACCGGGGATCAGTGTACTCAGCAAAGGACCATGTGATACAAATACAGATCTTGGAGGAATAGTTTCCAAGAACCATAATATATAAAATCCTTAATAACATGTGCACTACACTAAAATGTGTGCTCTACTGGTCGGTATAATATCACAAATCTTCAAATCCAAATTGCATTATTCAGCGGAAACTGAAGCCATGCTTATGGAGTGTTTGATTAAATATGTATCCAGTTCCCTTTGGTTATGTAATGCTTAGCATTCATAATTCAAAATGTAAAAAAGCCCAGTTTTTCTAACCCTGAGACACTACATCTGACTGTGAACACACACATGGCAGCATATGGCCTCCAGATTACAGGATTACCTAATTAAGCGAGTGACTCAGAAAGCCACGCCTAATCACAAGATTTTCTAATTGATTACGAAGACCGAAAATGGTAAGGACTTAAAGCCAATCCTATTGGACTTTGCCAGCTATCATGACCTCAGTATGGGGAACACACTACCAGCACACAGGAAATACAGCCTTGCTTCAAATGAACTACTACTGTATGTCATATTCAATATCAATATTACCACTATATTACTACAGTAGACCATGTAGCTTTATACTCATACTACAGCTCATTTAATCTCCTTAAAAAATAGGACTAAACCCTCAGTTTGCCATTGTAACATGAGTGTACAACTTTCCCTGGAGTCCCAGGTCTTTTTAAGCATGTTACAGTCCATCAATTTATTTCTGCAAACAGTCTCATGGAGATGCACCTGTTCTGGTGTCTTTGCACATTTGGAATTACTATGGGAAATTGCTATACCAAATTATTGTTATAAATTACATGGTAAGATGTCAGGTAACCAATCAACCAATTAGCAAAGGAAATGAACTGGTTACTTTCACTCACCTTTGGGGAAGGGGTTTGGCTGCACCACGTACAGGAACGCGTGCACCATGTGGAACAGAATCCCGATCGCTCCCGGTTCATAGTAGGCGAGCGTCTCATAAACTCCAGAGGGAACGAAACCGAAATCCAGACTTCCAAGCTGGGACTGTTTGGCTGCTTCCTGAGGCTCGACGGAGCTCACCCCCCAACAGCAGGCGAGAAACAGCACCCCCACATTTCCCCGCATGGCAGGACCAGAGTCCCACAAAACACCAGAGTACCAGAAATAAAAGGGAATAAACTCAGGGAAGAAGGGTTATTCAGGAGGGAGAAATCTGGCTTTATCCGTATTGCAGGTCTTGTCAATAATAATGTAATAATGACACTGATCCAGACTCAGCGGAGACTAAGTTCAGGGTGGGCATCTCGGTCAGCTGCTCATCGCTCGCGTGCCTCCAGAGCCGTCAGTGAGCATGAGAAAGAGTGAGTGAGAGAGGTGGAGGGAGGGAGAGAGGGAGAGAGAGAGAGAGAGAGAGAGAGAGAGAGAGAGAGAGAGAGAGAGAGAGAATGGTAGAATTGCAAGCAGGAGCGCAGTTGATCCTGTCAGTCAACAATATAGTAGGACAGACCACGATGGAAGGAGCAACAACTAACTTTGCAATGAACCACCCGGTATTCATCACCCATTCCTAACCAACGGCAGCAAAATGGGAAATGCTCCATGGTCACAGATCATTATTACAGTTTTTTACAATCACTTTGACACTAATTTCAGAACATTGAGGTCATTTTACAAAACTGTAGACACAGAACTCAAAACAGATAATCAAAATTTCTAAACTCTAAATACTTTTTTCAATTGCTTGGATACAATGTACATAAACCAAAAATAATTTGATTACTGAACCAAATCGCTAGTTCACAATGACTCAATTTAACTTTCAATTTAAAATGAGCATTTAAAAATTAAATACACATTACATTTGAAAATATTGTCTTTTCATTTATTACATCTCAATTCAATAATATTTTTGTTCTCAAAACATAAAAGATCCTAAAAGATCTTATTGACTTGCTAGTTTATTTTGTAAGTGCCTGCTTCCCCATGTTCTGTTCGGATATGATTCATATGGTTCATATGATTCTGACCAACTTACTGTTGCATATTATTGTAGCTGAGTTTGTGCTGAAAACAAAAATATGAAACACTTTGGAAAATATTGTCTTTCCATCCATTACAATTCATTACAACTACCAATGTATCCAACTACTAAAAATTATAAGTCAGTGTAACATTACTCTGAAAACATAGTTTTATGGAAACAGATTACTTGTAACAACATTCCATGTTTAGATCATGAATGTTTTAAGATAAATACATTGATTGACACCAATTACTTCGGACAAATTACTTTTTTACCACTTTATCACCAGCCTTTGTCCCACACGTTTGAGCTGGTGTTCAAATGACTGATGATTGATTTTACATAGTGTTAAGAGCAGGAGTAAGGATGTGTATCCATCTACAACAACATAGCAACAACATGGAGCAGTCAGATGATTCATGTTTGAATAGAGATCAAGCAGTGAGAGGAGGAGGAAGAGGAGGTGGTCAGTGGAATAGCAGACGACAAGTACTCCTTCAGAGAGGTGGCCTTGTTTCTCATCTTAGAGGTAGGGGGGGATTGTCCTGGTACAGGACAGTGTCTTCCACTTTGCACCTATAATTTTGTTACTATGACTACAGTTTTTTTTACAAAAAAATGTACTTTTTCAAAACTCTTCAGACAACTCTGCACCAACATGCAGCTTGTTAGTTAATTTCATTCACAAAATGGATCAAAACTACCAAACCACTGTGAACATGTCTCAAAGGAAAAGCACCAGCACCAGCACTGTGTCAATCATAGAACAATGATCTAAAAAATATTAACAACCAGTGCCATTACAGTCGATGCACTATTTTCTGATTTTCAAATTGGACTGTAGAAATGTATAGTTTTTGGTGGTTCACCCTGATTTTTTGTAAAAGCAATGAAAAAATCACTTCGTTTGGTCCACATACAGTGCTCTTGTGTGAACTGTAAAAAGTTCTAAAAAAAAAAAAAACACTTGTTTGCAATTGTAAAAAAAAAAAAACTGAAACAAACCCACAGTATGTGATAATTTTTTTTCAATGATTCCACTATTCCCTTTATTTAGAACCACAAAAAGACCATACTGAAACATGTATCAAGTATTTTTTCATGCTATATTAAAGTATTGTAAAAACAACTAAACAGTGAATCTATAGGTATCTTTTGTGTGGGCGATCTAAACAAATGTTCCTATAGTATTTCATGAAAAATGAGGAATTTGAACCTATGAGTTTGGAAGTGCAACATTTCTTCAAAGATATGAATGCACAATGCATGTTTTGAACAGGTGGACGGGCTGTTTTAGAAGTGCTTACCACTTTGAGTGTTGTGTCTAAGGGTTTGAAAATTGAGCACAAGCTTGTGAGATTAGGGTCGAAGTGAACGTAAAAAAACTGGAAGTATTATGGGTGTTTATGGCAGCAAATCCCACTGAGTATTTGAACTGCATTTTAAATATATATATATATATATATATATATATATATATATATATATATATATATATATATATATATATATATACAACAGATGCTGCTTTTCGCATAATGGAAACCTTGTGCCACACATGTTGTGAATATAACTTGATTAGTCACATTGGTCTCATTTACTCAATAAAGTTGGTACTCATGGACAAAATTTGAGGTGATATAGGAGGCAGTGCTGTGTGCTTATTTCACCACTAGGCGGCAGGAACAATCTAGAACAGAATGAACTGGACCCCAAAACTACCCTAAACATACAATGAGAACCATAATTCATTGGACAGTGACACAATTTTTGGTTAATTTGGTTCTGTACTCTTGCATTTGAAAGGATGCAATGACAATCGCAGTCAGCTTTAATATGAGTGTATTGGATGCACCGTTTAGAAATTATAGAAACTTTTGTACACACCAATTTTCGGGTATCAAAAAGATATTCGCCAGTAAAACATAAATTAAGTAATCATTTATAAAATTTGGTTGCATATGCTTCGCATGCAATCACGATTGAAATCTGAAATGCATCGACATCACCAGATGCTGGGTATCGTCCCTGGTGATGCTCTGCCAGGCCTGCACTGCTGCCATCTTCAGTTGCTGCTTGTTTAGGGGACTGCAATCTCCTTCAGCATGTAAAATGCCAGTTCAATTGGATTCAGATCTGGTGACTGCCTCAGCCAGCCAAGGATTTTCCACTTTTGGACCATCAAAAAACGCTTTGTAGCTCCAGCAGTATGTTTCGGGTCATTGTCTTGTTGCATGCTGAAGTGCCGTCCAATATGTTTGGAGGCATTTGGTTCTATCTGATCAGAATTAATTGTTCTTCTTCTGTCTGAAGTCTGTACTATCACTCTGGTACATGTTAAACTTTGTCTCATCTGTCCACAAGAATCTGTTACAGAGGTCTTGGGGCTTTTTTCTAGCAAAGTACAGTGGTTTGCATCTTGTAGTGTACCCTCTGTAGTCCTGCTGGTGTAGTCTTCTACTTATGGTAGACTTTGACAAATCTACTGGGGCTTTTGACATTGAGTTGAGCCCACCAGTTGTTTTTTTCTTGTTAATAATGAACCAAGCTGTTGACTTGGGCATGACAAGGGTTTCTGCATTGTTCTTGATTGATTTTAATTTATGAGCCTTGTGGCGGTCAGCTTAATTTGCATCGACACTGCTGTCTTCCTCATCTTGTCACACCCCAACAACAATCTCCAAAGGCAATCGAAAAGTCTAGAAACAAGACCGTACATCAACAGCTCTCTTCAGCATTCACTAACGACACAAACGAATACATGCCTAGCGAAACACATCTGTGAAGCCAATTCAACAAATACTTATACCTTAAAATGGGGGGACCACGTACAAAAGGTAAGTGGTTCATCCGATGTGGATAAAAATATCCTGAAATTAACAGACTTCAAACTAATTTTCCTCAGTGTATCCTTTCAAACACAAAGTGCTAGAGTACATAACCAAAAAAACAAAACGTGTCACTGTCCAATTATGGTGCTTGAGATATTATTATATACATAATATTGGGTTTATTATGAAATATGCTGTAAAGAACTATGGGTAGATTTGGGACGGAATAAGTCTTTATTGTAGTCCCACAAATTGGCACAAAATGCTTTCCACAAGGGCAACCAAAAAAGTTACAAAATCTTTTATTTATCACCCCCAATTTGCTGTGCTTCCTACAGAAGAACAGATGCTTTGAAACATGAGAAATTAAAATGACTGAAACCATAATTCTTTCATATTGCTTACAACACACAACAAAGATAATTCTGAGGTGTTCAAAATTGTTCTATGCAAAAAAATGCTATTTGACAAACCAACCAACCCGCTAAAAGACTGGTTCTCAAAACAGAAGCGTCTCAACTATGTCATGATTAATGTATAGGCAGATGTTTCTGTGGGTGAAAACAGGATTGATGCTGGTGTGTAAATTTCAGTCTTCTGATAAGTCTTTAATGACAGCCGTACAATTCAAGCCTTTTTGAGCCACGCCCCACGCCGATACATAACTTGCAGGTTAAAATATCTTATTGGCCTTTTAAAAAGTTGGCAGCTAACTCATGTTTATATGCATGTATTGGTAACCTCCCCTGTAGATTTAACATAGAAGAGTTGTGAAATGGGTTATTTAAAACATCACATTTGGAAGGAAAAAAAACACTCCCAAAACACACTTCATTGGCAATTTTGTCCAAATAGGTTTCTCAGGGCAATAGCTTGTACACAAGTACCACACACCTCCAGGCAAGCAGGTCACTTTCACACACGCATGTCAGCATTCCCTACAGCGGTAAGTAATGTCATTTCACCATGGAAACAGACCTATAATGATTTGTTCAAGGTTGTGAGTCAAACACCAAAATGCCACAGGGTAATAAGCCCTGGAGCAAAGCATGAAGCTTAAGACAGTATGGTACTTCAGTCCAAAAAAAATAAAAATAAAAATAAAAATAAAAAAACTCAAAGCACAACTCAAACAATCCAACATCACAACTACAGCAAGTACACACCTGGCAAAAAAGCCTGTTTGCTGTAAATTATTCCCAATCACACACACACACACACACGCATGTGTGTAACATGTTTCTGTGAAAAATACTGACTGCACTGGAGAATGAAATAATCATGAGTTCCCTGCAGCAGAAATCTTTGCCTACCATGTGATGACATACAAAAGTTCTGTGTTTGCTGTCAAAATATCACTTAATTTAGTTGCAGCTTCAAATACAATAGTCAAACCTATAAGATGTTTTTTACATGGACTACATTTGAATCAAACTCATCATTTCAGCACATTCATTTATCCCAGCGTTCATACGGTCTGCTGCTCTAAGGAAAACCAGATTACTGACGGGTTATGATTCTGATTTTTAGTTTGCTAAATTGATGCCTTCTCTGCATCTTTGTGCAGTGTTCATGTCACTGTATTTGGGTAGGGTGAGTTGATGTTCCTTCAGTGTTCGTGTCACTGTAATAGGAGAGGGTGAGTTGATGTTCGTTTAGTGTTCGTGTCACTGTATTTGGGGAGGGTGAGTTGATGCTCCTTCAGTGTTTGTGTCACTGTATTTGGGTAGGGTGAGTTGATGTTCCTTCAGTGTTTGTGTCACTGTATTGGGGGAGAGTGAGTTGATGTTCTCTCAGCGTCTGTGGCACTACATAGTTCTCTAATAAAAACTGCAGGTCAGCTCCTCTGAAGTGTTCTAGGCACAGCGTTCTGCAATGAAGGCCTTGAAAGGGCTGATCCGGGTGGGGCGCTCCATTTGTTCATCCCAGAGGCAACATCCAGGAAATGCCGTTAGGGGGAGAGGGGCGGGGTCAGAGGGCGGAGTTTAGAGGGAGAGGGCCGGGTTTAGAGTTGAGGGAATGGGCGTTGTTCTTCCACCAGGCCCCTCCCAGTAGATGTCCACTTTAGGCAAAAGCAGAAGCTACATTTCATTCTTCTAGTCAAAAATAAATTACACTGTGCAGTTCAATAAATACTCGGCCCCGCTCTGTTTGTGAGTCCTGCGGTCCTGCTGTGTCCCCGGTGACGGGCAGGGGTTAGTCTATGCGGTTCCCACATATCGTGAAGCGGTCAATCTCCAGCAGGTCCTTTTTGGGGGCACGGTGTTTGAGCTGGGCCCCGTCCGGGGGGAGGTCCTTCTCCTCGCTGTCGTCGGGCGTGGTCAGGAACTGGTCGGAGCTGCTGGGGGGCAGCCCAGGGGCGGGGCCGGGGCTGGGGTCCGGGCTGGAGGCAGGGCTCTCCGCCTGATGGGTGGGCTGGCTGGTGATGGACGGGGACACACCCTCCTCTGCAGGATTTCCTGGGGGGTAAGAACACTGCTCTGTTAGTGCGACTCACTCAGCATAAACCACAGGTACTATACCACATATACCAGCTGAAGGAAGGGCCCCTCTCTGTGGGGAAAAACACACAGGGTCAGGGTTAGGTGTGCATGGATGAAAATAACACATTATATATTGTATGGAATTTACATTCATAGCCCTAGCGTGAGATCTCTCCAGAAAAACCAGCAATGAATTTCTAGGTACAATATTCAGTGCCATGAAAAAGGATTCGCCCTCTTCCGGATTTCCTATATTACTGCATATTTGTCACACTGACTGATTTCAGATCTTTAGATAAAATGTAATGCTAGACAAAGGGAAATGTAGCACACAAAAAGCACATTTAAAAAAAAATAATTTTGATTTAATGAAAAAAGCCATAATGTATCACCCATGTGAAAAAGGAATTTGATATTATTCCTTCACATCCCTGTGGAGGAATTTTAGCCCACTCTTCACTCTTCTTAGCTTTAATTCAGACAAAATGGTAGGTTATACATTGTCTTGCTGTATAACCAAATTATTCTTCAGCTTCAGCTCACAGACAGACAACACACCATGAAACCACCACCACGTTTGACTGTTGGTATCGTGTTCTGACTGTGAAATGCTACATTTGCTTTATGCCAGACATAATGGGACCTGAAGTGTGCCCTTACTTGACTCATCTGTCCACAGAACATATCCCAAAAGGCTTGGGGATCATCCACGTACATTTCTGCAAATGTGAGATGAGCACTGATGTTTCTGTTGGTTAGTCATGGTTTCCACCTTGCTACTCTCCCATGAATCCCTTCTTTGGCCCGTCTCTTCCTTATTGTGGAGTCATAAACACTGGCATTAAAGGCTAGAGAGGCTTGCAGATCTGTGGATGTTCTTCTGGGACCATTTACGACTTCCCGATTGAGTAGTATTGATGCACTGCTGGAGGTATTTTGGCAGGCTGGCCACTCCTGGGAAGATTCATCACTGTTCCAAGGGTTCTCCATTTGGAGATAATGGCTCTCACAGCGGTTGAGTGGAGTCCTAGAGCCTTAGAAATGGCTTACTAACCCTTTCCAGCCTGAAAGGGTATGGAAAGGAACTTATTCCTCATCTCTTCTGGAAGTTCCTTTGATCGTGGCAAAGTATGCTTGTAGAACCTTTGTGGTAACTACTAAAGTCTGAAGGTTCAACATGAGTGAGGTTTACATTCAACATAGCTGGCTGCAATTAAGCCAGGCTGAATGTAATTATCAATTAATTGTGGTTAATTTGTTGACTGAGCAATGAAGGGGATACTTTCTCCTTTGGGTGGTATGGCTGTTCAATAACTTTTATCATTAAATAAATGAAATAATTTTATAAATGTGTTTACTCTGACTAATTTTGTGTTTCTCTTTGACTAATATCTTGTATAAAGATCTGAAACCATTCATTGTGACAATATGCAAGAATGGAGTAAATCAGGAAGGGAGCACATATTTTTTCCACTGGGAAATGCTAAATGACAAAGTAAAGAAGCTGGAACAAGTCATTCTGTCAAAATGGTTTTTCAACACCACTCTTCTGTCCTGACTTTATAAGCAAATATTTTTGTTACTGCTTTCATGCTCTAAATTGCTTGAGGATTATTTATTCTATCACTCCCTGCCCTAACACACAGTACAGCATGCACAAGGGATTTATAAAGGTAGACAGCACATTAAAAAGCCTTTAAATTAGAAGCAAACATCCCAGTCAAAACCTGTGAATCTTGGAAAGTTTGTGATCTGTTCACACAGACACGCAGTCCTCCGCTGTGAGATTTCAGCTTCAGACAGACCTGAGACTGAAACAGGAATTGTGGGTACCCAGTATGCTGTGAGGCTGGCAGAGTGACTCCTCATTGTGCACTCCAATTCCCAGCATGCCATGCAGCTGGCACAGTGAGTCCACAGTGTACTCCAATTCCCAATATGCTGTGCGGCTGGCAGAGCAAGTCCTCCCTGTGAATTCAGATTCCCAGCATGCTGTGCAGAGCCCACTCTGTGTACTGAAGCATGAGCAGGCTGCTGGAACAGGGTTCGAGCGGGAGGGGGTTTTGGGTCGCTGATGGGCCCTACCTGGGGTTTGGGGGAACAGGAAGCCAGCGGGGGGTGGGGGGAGCAGGGAGGAGGGTTTGGGGCAGGCAGCTGCACACGGGTCTGTCGCAGTAAGCAGCGGGGAGACAAGCCCCCCCGGCCCTGGGGCAGAGACAGGAGACAAGAGCAGAGAGCTGAGCAAGGGAGGGGTGCACCCTAGCCTAGTCTGAACATTGTGTGCCCCAGCCTAGCCTGAACACATGGCGCCCTAGCCTAGCTTAGCCTGAAAACACTAACCCCCTAGCCTAGCCTAGTCTGAACACAGAGTGTCCGATTCTAACCTAGGCTGAATATAGTGGACCGTAGCCCAGCCCGAACAGTGTGGCCTAGCCTAGCCTGAACACAGTGAGCCCCGGCCTAGCCCGAACAAACTGCAACTTGGCGTAGCCTGAACACAGTGTGCCCTTAGCTGGCAGTGTGCCCTGAGCTCTGTGCCCTTAGCTTTGTGCCTTCAGCTGGCAGAGTGTGCCCTTAGCTGGCAGAGTGTGCCATTAGCTGTGTACGCTTAGCCGTGTGCCCTTAGATGTGTGCCCTTAGCAGGCAGAGTGTGTCCTTCGCTGTGTGCCCTCAGCTGGCAGAGTGTGACCTTAACTGTGTACGCTTAGCTGTGTGCCCTCAGCTGGCAGAGTGAACCTTAGCTGTGTGGCCTTAGCTGGCAGAGTGTGCCCTTAGTTGTGTGCCCTTAGCTGAGTGCAAGGCAGTAGAACAGGCTGCTGAGTGGGGGGCAGTAGAATAATTCAGCCCAAGCAAAAGCAGGCAGCTGTACTCAGGACTGCAGGACAGAGCTGGACAGACAGACACAGAGCAGCAGCGCCTTACAGGGTGTGTACAGACAGGGCAGGGTCATGGGACACTGGTCAAATGTCACAGGACACCAGAGAGACCACACCAGTGCAGGGTCTTTCACATGCAGTGTTAGAGCTGTGAATATACCATGGCCCTTTCAAACACTCCTTCCTCTGAAATGTTCTTTTCATACAATAAAAGAAGAACTGACCATTTCTCTAAGTTGATAGACACAGGGTTAATGGACCAACATCTTATACCGGGCTCTAGCCATAGAACCGTCCACATGACACTAGAGTTTAAAAAGAGGGCAGTTCATTCACTTTTCAAGTGGCTAATTAGTGTGCTTCTGGTGCATGTCTCTAACCTGGATGGATTCTTACCTGAGGGGGGTGGGGGTTGGGGGGCAGTCTGTGTTCCTGGAGGGGGGTAGGGGGCAGTCTGTGTTCTTACCTGGGGGAGCGGTGGATCTGCTCCTGTTGGTCTTGCTGGAGGCCCTCCCTGGGGCTGCAGTGGGAGGGGTTTGGAACAGCTTCTCCTCCATGTTGGCCTCTTTAACATATAAACAAGACTTTCCCAGCAGGACGATGCTGTTCAAGACTTTGAGTGTTATCATCCTGGAGAGAGAGTTTGTACAGGGTCATTGTGCATGTCAGGTACATCCATTCAGTCCAACAGTGGCCTGTATTGGTCTGTGAGGACACATACACACACTATTGCTCTGTGCAGTCTTATGACTGTGGCAGTGGCCAATGGAGGGGGTGGAAATAAAACATTATTTTACAGGCTGTAAATGACCTATTATTTACTGGGTAAACAGCAGCTACTTACAGTATGTGCTATTTTTAGGTAAATATTTTGATTTTAGAGACAAGTACTACGAACCAGGCTGTAAAACATATTTTCATAATACTTTACAAGGCTTTTTGAAATTTAGCAACAAGATTTCAACACACACGGTCTTCTTCAGAATGTATACTAAAGAATACAGCCAACATACACCAAAAAACATTGGCATTTGCAATAACTGGGGGGGCAAAATAGAGTGTGTGACGATCCTCCTCTATTAATGATTGCACTCGCTACAGACTATGATTAAGTTGATCAATAAACAACATACGAGACAACAACACCAATAGCAGTAAACAAGCTCCAGAGTTGCATTACTGGCAGGGCAAAGGTTATGCAGTAGGCCTGAAGATAGACCAAGGCTATCCTGTGAGAAGAAGGAGTGGAAAACTGTCAATGCAGATCTCCACAGTTTCGTAGACGGATTGGGTGGCACGCAGTAAAGAAGCTGGAGAGAATGAGAGTGCTATTCTACATCTATGGTGCAGAACACTTCATAACAGTGGAGAAGAAGAAAAGAACATCATACATCCCTACTAAGACCATGAGGCAACAGGAAATAGAGTGTCTGGTCAAGGAGAGAATACTGCTAAAAAAAAAAAGGAGGAGAGCAGAGAACCTCAGGAAGAAACGCAGAAGGAAGGAACAGACAAGGTCCAACTTCTACAAAGACCCTTCAAGTCATGAAGGGACTGTCCTCAAAGGAGAAGAATGGAACACTAGCAACACCAAAGAAGCTCACCTGAAAAAATACTCTCAGGATGTGCAACTATGCCTGATGACAGCAGAGTGCACCACAGCATGGCAACAGCTGGTAGCAGGCATCATGGCAGGATCTCCCCGCTCCCCGGGTGCTCCGGAGGTGCGACAGCAAGAGCAGGTGGCAAGGTGGGCTAATGCATTTGCTTCATTAAAAACGGGGACAGTGAATGAGATGGGAAAGACTGGAGAGGAGGAAGAGCTCTTGGAAGGAGCTGTGGGTAATGGAAGCATTTAAAGCCAGCATCATGATATGAGCTACATATGATGTCCTGCTATCCCCCCCAAGAACCTGAAACAGTGGTACGGTGAAGACCCAGAGAGATGTACTCTCTCTGTTCAACAGCAGCAACCCTGAAACAAATCAGGGTTGGCTGCCAGACAAGCCTCACACAAGGCAGATACACCTGGAGGCACAACCAATTCCTTGCAGCTACACTGGAAAGCAGGCGGACAACCATCAGTGCCCTGCCTCCTCTGTCCCCCTGTCCTCCTGTCAAGGGCATTTGTCCAAGAAGGAGAGACGCATTCCGGGGCCCGATCTTTGATCCCGGAGATTGACTGGAATATGCAGGTTGACTTAGACCAAAGGCACTGCTTTCCAGCTTAGACAGCCACAACTAACCTCTGACCAGATCTTGAGCTTTGGTCCCCCTCGCTGTGCATCGTGAACATCACCAAGCTCACCGCGCCCTGGGAGGATGCTACTAGTGCAAGAGACTCCAGTACTCAAGAGCTGGCAGCCCACACAGAACAATGCGGATGGAAAGCTAGGGTCTGACGAGTGTAGGCTGGTTGCAGGGGAAGGTCAGGTCAACAACCATGCAGGGCGGCCTGTAGCATAGTGGGTAAGGTACATGCCCGGGACCTGCAAGGTCGATGGTTCGATCCCCGGTGTAGCCACAATAAGATCCGCACACCCGTTAGGCCCTTGAGCAAAGATTCTCTCCTGCTTATTCTAATCAACTGTACGTCGCTCTGGATAAGAGCGTTTGCCAAAATGCCATTAATGTAATGCTGCTGAAAGAAGCCAAAGCCAAGCCATTGAAGCCCTCACTGGAGCAACTGAAAGATCCAGCCCATGGCTCTGGATGAAGAGGAGGGACTGCAGCTGGGCTGCAAAGAAACATCAAGAGGAGATAATATTGTTTGGGGTGAGCCTGGGAAGCATTGTTGAACCCTCTGGAGGTGTACTGAGCTCATCAATACTGAGGAAGGTGCGCACTTAAACATCATCGTCCCGACTCCCAGCAAGCACGGTCCAAAGGTGTGTACAACAACAAAGGGATTTTAATATTTTGTTCTTTCAAACAGAACTACCCAGACCAACCTAGACTATATCTACGGTGGTATGAATGATCGAGGTAGAAAGACACAGAAGCCACATGCAGTAGTGTAAAACGGCGGATTTGAAGATGAATCTCACCCCAGGTAGAAGAGCAGTAGACAGACAAGGACTAGCGAGCCCTGTATCCTGACTGAGCTCGTCACCACCCGGATCAGCTGCACACAACATCCACACATCAGATACTATACTAACCCGGATCAGCTGCACACAACATCCACACATCAGATACTATACTAACCCGGATCAGCTGCACACAACATCCACACATCAGATACTATACTAACCCGGATCAGCTGCACACAACATCCACACATCAGATATTATACTAACCCGGATCAGCTGCACACAACATCCACACATCAGATACTATACTAACCCGGATCAGCTGCACACAACATCCACACATCAGATATTATACTAACCCGGATCAGCTGCACACAACATCCACACATCAGATATTATACTAACCCGGATCAGCTGCACACAACATCCACACATCAGATACTATTCTAACCCGGATCAGCTGCACACAACATCCACACATCAGATATTATACTAACCCGGATCAGCTGCACACAACATCCACATACATCAGATAACCCAGATCAGCTGCCACAGACCAACCACAACACAGCAGTAATCATAGCGATCCTTACATTCCTCCAGAGACAGAAATAACAGCTAAAAGACAGACTCAATCATAAAATGTATTTATCGAACAACCAGGAAACGGATTGCTAGTTTTAAACATGGTTATCATGAATAATTTGCGTCTCACGCAGTCAACAGTAAGTACAGAGAAGGGAATTCTGAGTTCAACTCACCAGCAGAGCCAGAGGAAGGGGGATGAAGCCCATTCTCCTCGAGACAGAGTCACTGTAGTCTGTATAAGCCTGAGGTCACACAGAGGTCACATTCAGTACGCTACGTACATCTCCAACTGCATTTATGACCCACTCTATCATAATCAGTCGGAAATCGCGACGGCCAATTTCACATAAATTGATGTTTATGTAAAAATGTCCATTTTTTGGCTGTTTTGGACTCTACGGTGTGGTTTCTCGTTGCTGACTCACGTTCTTTTGCCGGCTGCTGACAAGGTCGAACGCCAGGCTGGCTCTATATTCACTGTATACCTGAGGGGAGGAAGGACAGGAGGAATCTTACTGCTGAACAGGGATGCAGTATACAGTCTTGCCACAAACTGCAGAACTACAGACTGAGCATATCAGTGACTTAACGAACTAGTAGACATGGATGGACATAAGATATAGCCAGTTTATTAACGTTCCAGCTCTGATGACATGTAGTAAGCAGCATCACCCAGACTGCACTATGAAGACATTTTCTGTATTATCGATTAATTTGTAAACATCCTTGCCAAAAACACAAACATTGATGGCAAGTTTTAATAAGGTTTTTAATACAAAGTAGAACTTAGAACTGAGGAACCTGCAGGTTTGGCTCTATGAGGAGCCTGCAGGTTTGGGTTCATGAGTTGTATTGTACGGTGACTGCACCTACATAGGTATTGCACCTATTGCATCTGCTACGACTTCATGTGGACTGTACTTACGTCTGCTGTGATGTCATTGAATTTTGTGATGAAAGCGTGTTTTACGATGTCAACGGCGATCTCAGAGGCAATAACCATGCACACGTCAGGAAACAGGACCCAGAGGTGGTCTGGAGCACACAGAGGCACATATCAGCACTGGGACGACTCGCACTCCTTACTCGCACTCACACTCACACTCACACTCGCACAGTGGAATGCAGTGTGAGCAAAGAGCACACTCAACCGCTAGAACACAGCCTATAAGACCATTTCCCCCGCTCCTCTTTCATCTGCAAGTTACACAGCAGTACAAGTTTTATGCCAAAATGCGACTAAAACATGATCCAGTGTGACATACAATTTAATTTATTCACTTTTAGTTTTAGTTTAGTTGAGAAAATGTGAGTTTCTCCAGCAAACAGCACTTGAACAGCACTGCTGCTGCAGTGGGGCTGCAGTGGGGCTGCAGTGGGGCTGCAGTGGGGCCTGGGTTACCTGGGTTCCAGGAGAACTGCTCCATGTTCCGCAGACACACGATCAGCAGAAGAACGTAGTTGGTGAATCGCTCTTTGATATCTACGAAGGAAAAACATGTAAAAAATCTCATTTCAGACATATACAAAAAAAACAAAAGCACAGTTAAAAGATTGTTGCAACTGGATCTCTCCTAGTTTATAAATAAAAAATCTGCAGGTTATCCTGTGGAATCCAGTGTAACGTTACTGGAATTTACACTCAGGACACCTGATCACAGCCAGTTGTACATTTAAAGAGAGAAGATCCCCCAGGTCTGGGATCTGTAAAGGAAGCAGTGCTCAATGTCGGACCTCTCTACTCTCCTCATGCCATCTGAGCGTGCTCAGAAGGGTCTTTTCCCAATGACACTCAAATCTGAGCATGCCCGGATGGATCAATCATCTTTTCCTGATGAGATTCACAGGGTGTTTCATAAAGCCACGCCCTCAGGCCCTTTGACCAATCATGGCCTCCTGACCTTTTATGGTATGACAAGCTGAGCTGGCAGAACTTACCGCTGTTGGACATCTGAAACAGATTATTCTTCTCAAACTTCTTAAACACGCTTCCTTTGATCTCCACAAACTGTTTGACACAGGAGACAAGGTCTGTTCAATCAAACTGCAGTGACTTTACTTTCCTGTGACAGAGGCACTATGGTGAGCTGATGTAAATAATTTCTCACACAGTCATCTCAGTAACTAAAGGTGCTCAAACCTCACAAAGAGGCTTAAAGTGAACTCAATCTGACCCGTATAAGACTGAGGCAATCAGATCTGCTGTTGTCACCGGTCTCTGCAATACAGTTACCTGTGAGTGTGTTTATATGATATAGTTGCTACTTCAATTTGCACCAATACATAAATGTAGATAGCTAATGACAATTTCTTAAAAAACAATTTATCATTTGTTACTGGCTAACAATGTAGCTATCTCTGTTGTAACTAGGTTTTTGCTAGCAAGAAATCCAGCTATCCTTACAATAATATTGGCCAGCTATCAAGCTAGCTAATGACCAGTTTCAAAATCGTTCCTTGTTTCTACCTTACGAACCTGTTGTAGCCAGCACCAACTACAGGTAAACTAACAAGCCATCTAGCATATGTGAGTTTAACTGATATACAGGGTAACGTCTTGCAGAAACGCACATTGTTAGACATCATGATGGTGAGCAGGGACTTGTTGTGAGAGTTGAAGGCCACGTTGAGGGTTGTTGCCTGGACCATGATGAGAATGGCGTGGAGAACTGTAGGAAGAGCTAAGGAAAACACAGTGCTCAAACTAACACACGCACGCAAGCACACACGCTTGCGCACACACAGACACACACACACACACAGCTCAACCTACCACACACCCACAGCTCAAACCAACACACGCCCTGCAAAAACTTACACACACAGCTCAACCTAACATACTCACACAGTGCTAGCATACACTATTCTCAAACGAACTGTTCAAACTAAAACACACACACTGCTCAAACTTGCACGCAGTGCTGAACCCTGACCTTTGAACCTTGCAGAAAGGATACACACATACAGCACTGCCATGAGGAAGTGGGGGATGACTCCTATATGGGCTCGTTTCTTCTTCTTGGGCTCTGTGGCCGTCCAGTACAACGCATCCAGGATGTCTTGCCCAAAAGAGGAGAACAGCCTATCCGCAACCTGCAAGAGGGAAGGCCAGTTTCAAAAGGCCAATCAGCTACCAGCAAGAGGGAAGGCTACTTTCAAACAGCCAATCAGCTACATGCAAGGGGAAGGGCCAATTTCAAATAGGCAATCTGCTACATGCAAGGGGGAGGGCTAATTTCTCAAAAACAAATGATCCAACGCATTACATTACATGTTATTTGGCTGATGGTGGTATTCAAAGCGACTTACAGTTGATTAGACTAAGCAGGAGATAATCCCCCCTGGAGCAATGTAGGGCTAGGGACCTTGCCAAAGGGCCCAACAGATGTGCAGATCTTATTGTGGCTACACCGGGGATTGAACCACCAACCTTGCGGGTCCCAGTCGTGTACCTTAACCACTTACAGGCTGTCCAACACAACACCCCATTATTTAACCATAAGGTACATTTTTAGAAAGTTCTTTATCCATAATTGCGTGCAGGACATTAGTAGCTCCAGCACGTATTACACCAGCAGTATGTCAGGTTTTAGTTGATTATTAATGATTGGTGAACTGGTGTTGCAGCACTGGTACCTCCAGCATGTTGTAGATGATGTAGAGCTTGATGACAGACTGGCCCCGGATCAGGTGGTACATCATGGAGTAATCCACATAGTGCATCATGGAGTAGCACAGGATCATGATGAAACCCTTCAACAGGTCACACACCTGGGCTGGCTGCAGGAGCCGCGAGCCACTGGAAACACACACACACACACACACACACACAGCCATATGCACAAATACACACACACACACGCACACACACAGCCATATGCACAAATACACACACACACACAGGCACAGACACACCCCCATATAAACATATACACGTGCCCACACACCCATACGTGCGAACACGCACACACAGAAAAGTACATGTTAGTCTAGAGATAGAACTACACAACAGCACAGACTTTAGCCTGCAGACATATTATTATTGTGATTAATATTAATATTTATTATCATTATTATAATACCACTAACTACAACATGCTACATGCATAAAAGAACATTAAACAGAATATTAGAAATTACTGAAGGATATTCAGGTATTTACTATAGGCTGATCAGGTGGAGGTGAGCCAGTGGGTCCATACACACTAAACCAGCACCACAATCTGCACCATGTGACTGACATACACACACTGCTACACACACACCTAAAATCACTTTAACAGCTGCACTGTAATTACAAATTCCTAAGAATGCTTTCACATTCATAATTCTGAAGATTACATTACAGTATTACACAAAAGCATTCAGTCAATGGTGTTCATAAAACCAGGCAACAAACACAGTAAGATATGACTAAAGTTTTTTTTAAATAATATTTATAACACTTTGGCGTTTACCTGATACAAACGGGGGAACCACAGCATATAAATAGAGGTGGAACATAACCCCAGAATGATTTAATGTTTAATAATCAGATGAAAAGTTTGGACTATGTAGAGCGCCCCCTGTGGCTAAGTAGAGGAGGACACGGTGTACTGCAGCATAGGGTCAATGGCAGGCCAGCCATAGGGGGGAGACTACAGGTCAAACTCATCACATTAAACAGCCCACTCATTCCATTAGCACCCTGCAGCGCAGCTTAGCCACTCAGGCTAATTCCCCTCCACTGAAAGCTGCTGCGCATGGACTGACAGACCCCCAAATCTCGCAATTTAACCTCCATCTGCTTAACTCTCACCGCAGTGAAATCGAGCGTACAGTTGCAGGGAGTTCGAATTTCAACACTCCGAAGGTGCTGGTGTTAACAGGTCTGTACGAACAACAGGAAGACAGATAAATGTATTGTATTTAATTTTGGCGCATCTACTGCCCTCAACAAATGCTACTGCTATGCTATGGCTATTTTACAGCTATGCTACAGCTATGGTAGCCAGGGAGCCATGACACTGAGGAGAGAGGAGCTGTGGCAGAAAGGGAAGTGATAACAGTTGAAGGAGGCTCAATTAAAATGAGCCACATGTCTGTGAGCCCACCTGTCAGGACTGGCGGCTACTACTGCTGTGGAAAGAGCTGTTCCCAAATGCCAATCACTGTTCGCAGAAGCTAATAGCTGTTTCCTGATGCTAACAGCTGTTCCCTGATGCTAACAGCTGTTCCCTGATGCTAATAGCTGTTCCCTGATGCTAATAGCTTTTCCAAGATGCTAATAGAGGTTCCCTGATGCTAATAGAGGTTCAGAACCTAATCATTGTTCCCAGAAGCTAATAGCTGTTCTCTGAGGCTCGACACAGTTCCGTGCTGTTCACAGTCTAGCCAGCAGAAGACACGAAATGGCAACACAGGGCAGTTCTCTAGGAAGAATTGCCAAAGTAAATTATTGCGCAATTCTGACATGATGCATGATTGGAACAATATACAGGTGCTGAGTGATATCATGAACTAAAACAACAGCAGCAGAAATAGCAGTATCTGTGCTGTGTGATTTTACATATAAAGTAAATATATATCCGATTTTTGTGAAAAGTTCCCATGGCAGACCCACTCTCAGCCACTAGGGGGTGTTAGTCAGTATGTGGGGCTGACCACACTGCACACTGTGACAAACAGGCTACAGTTTCTATTGAGAGAAGTGGATTCCACAACTCCAACCTTCTGCCATCTTTGAGAACCCTCTGCCACCAGAATAAAGCCTGGGTGGGCGTTCATACCCTCCCTCCCCGGGGCACAGACCCTCAATGTGAGGGGAGCCGTAGAGCATGAAGGTGTATGCTGTGTGAAGCAGTGAGAGCATTTAATGGGCCTGTTTCTCTCGTCCTGCCCCAGAGCAGACGTTAGTGTTAATACTGCGGTTCAGTATTCAGTGGAGCCTCTACAGAAGGAAACACAGCCCTGTTAGAGAACGGAAGCCAAGCTGCCCCAGAGCTGGATCTACAGAGAAACTGTGCAAAGCCACACCGGCCGTTTGCGCAGGCAGAAGGCAGCAGGGCCAGGCGTCCGGCCTACCTGCTCCTTTTGCAGAAGGGGCAGATATTTGCCCTGAAGGTAGAGAGAGTAGGAGAAAGGGAATAATCAGAACCTGGTTACCCTTCTTCCCCATGCGTCATTGCTGGTGGATATAGCTGCATATGGATGTTCCCCATGTGTAGGGAAGGGATCATCAAATAACAGTCCTCAAGGGCTGAGAACTGCTGGTTTAACACCCTCCCTGTACCTGGGAGTCAGGTGTGAAGACAGTCTGGCCAGTAGCACTAATTGTTCGGCAATTGAAAAAAAAAAATTATCAGGGAGAAAAGAAAACCAGGGTCAAATTTGGATTTGAGGTCCAGATATGATGATGGCACCCACCTGAGGCCGCAGCAGGGCAGGGTCAGCAGTCTGACGAGGGCCAGCAGGACCCGCAGGGGCAGCAGGGTGAACACGTACAGGAAGGCATCCAGGCACAGGAAGAACCCGAATATCATCAGCTGCAGGGTTGAAGGTCAACATGAACATTGACACATACGCAACAACAACCTTAAACATGAAAACAAACCCACATCGTCTACCATGCAGTGGCAGTGCAAATTCCTTTCCCTTGAAAACCTCAAGTAATGGAGCCAAAATGGCTTCTCATTGTTGGTAGGCAACCACAACAATCCATCCATTCAAAATATGAGATTTCACCTTTTCATATCACCTTTTATGTTGTTAATAATTTGCAAACTGTAGTGCAAATACCAGATCTGTTGTGATAAGAAATGGTGAGGGTCCATGTTTCCAGTGAATCTGTGTGCTGATAAAAATGAGATTACACATGGAGAACCTGACACATTGCATGGGGACTACCGCTGCCCCTGGTGGTCAAACTGCAAACGCACTATTACTCAACCTGAATGGGTCAAAGTCGAGCTATCTTTTCTGAAGCAATTTTCCTGGTCATGCTGAGAGTGCTGAGAGACGGTGCTCACTAGTGTCACTGCAGTTAGCTCCAGTCAATTATGTTTTCCCACAAGAAAATGTACTGGCAATCTCTGTTTTTTCTTCTTAGCACAATACAGCAATACTTTGTAAATTAATCAGGGACAGATTGCGGCACTCTCTCTCACACACTTAGTGCAGGGACCGCATCCGCTTCCCTACTGCGCAGTCTCTGGCTCAAAGTTGTACACATGGCAGCACTGGCACCCTTAAGACCAGCATGAGGATTCATTGAGGCAACAGCACCCTCTATTGGACAGACATGGTAATGCAGTGTGACTGTGGAGTTACCGTATCATCATTGGTCTGAGGTCAGTATTCTGCCTAGGGATGCATCACTCAACACAGAGCAGGTGAACCAGACTAAAAATAACAACTCCACTTAATGAAAGCCAAAAATAAACCACATCGACCACATTCAGCAACACTGCATTTCATTTAAGATCTATTACTAAAGTGAAATGTGAAATTAAAATGGCACAACGCCAGAATTCGGTGATTGACCATTTATTCAAACACTGACCCCATGCAGAACAGACAGTCAGGTCATTCCATGTGAGCTCAACACTTTTGGACTGCATTGTCACAGATTGTAATGAAGTGGTGAGTGTAAGTGTCGTATGACAAAAATTAAAGTGTTGCAATATTTTGCATTAATACTTTGGGGATGGTCTGCAAAAACGGTTTAGTTGTCTCTTTGGTAACAAGATGCCAAACAGCTGATGTTTACATTTTTTAAAACACGGCGGAGCCTGGAGTCGGCTGTCCATGGGAATTAATTTCAGTATTCCATCTGGCTGTCCAATCAACACTGTATGACAAATTACGACTGTCTCGGCGACAAATTACAACTGTGTCGGCGACAAATTACAACTGTGTCGGCGACAAAGTACGACTGTGTCGGCGACAAAGTTCGACTGTGTCGGCGACAAAGTTCGACTGTGTCGGCGACAAAGTTCGACTGTGTCGGCGACAAAGTTCGACAGGTGCGCGACACTGAGAAAAAGTGTCATACTACATTTAGTTATACAACACTTATCGCACAGGTCGCACGACAAGAATAAATCAGGCTTTACTGGAGGTCGTAAATAAATTATTCTGACATCACGTTATACTGTAGGTCTTCACCAGCTTTGTATTTACATGAATATCAACACTACACACACTTTAACCCTGTAAACCCTGTGACCGGTGGCACTGAGCATGCATCAATGGTGCCAGTGGGGTTAGTCACAACACACACACTTTAACCCTGTAAACACACACTACACACTTCAACCCTTTACACACGCACTACCCACACACTAACCCTTTACACACGCAATACCCACACTTTAACCCTTTACACACGCACTACCCACACTTTAACCCTTTACACACGCATTACACACTAACCCTTTACACACGCACTACCCACATTTTAACCCTTTACACACGCATTACACACTAACCCTTTACACACGCACTACCCACACTTTAACCCTTTACACACGCACTACCCACACTTTAACCCTTTAGAACAGAGGCGCACCTTCTCCAGTTCTCGAGGGATGCGCAGGCAGGTGTACACCCTCTCTCTCCGCTCTGTGTACTTGGCCTCGTTGTGTTCCAGGAAGTAGCCCCTCGTCAGCTCCGTCCCAATGAACCGGAAAAGCGACAGATCTGAATATCAGGAACAAAAATAATTACACATATTTACCACAACACCACTGCAGAACACATGGAGTCTGAGCAATTTGTTCTTTAAGCATTTATTTAAGCATGTGAGGTTCATTAAGAACATGTCCTTCTTCAAGGACACCCAGGGAGAAATGCCAGAGAGAACAGTTCAGGGAGAGAGAGAGAACAAGGAAAAACCCCTGGAGCAGTTTTTGGTTTAAAGGCATACTATGCAGGATTTTCACCTTGAAGATATTATAAAAGAAAAAACATTCAGTCAGTACGATACACTGATAACCTGTGTCTGTGTTCATTTCTGCCCAATACCCTGCTTGTCTACTTGTATTTGTAAACCTCCTCAGGCCGCTTCTGGGCATGGGCCTTCTTTATGAGGGTGAGAGGAGATGTGTATGGATTGGCTAGTACAGTGGTGAGCCGTGTTTGCAAGAAATGAGCCATGGTGGCTAACCCATTAAGCAAGTGGCTGGCTAGCGTTTGGTAACAATGCAGTAAATAGCTGCCGTCATAAGCAAATTAAATTCAGTTTTGTAAGTCAGCTGGCAGGCCATGATAGGTGAGTCCCACTGCACAGTACTACTGCTTATATTTTTGTGATATTCCATCGGCTTCCACATGCCTCTCCTGGGCATTTTAAAAATAAATGCGTTTGTCAGTATCCGTACTTATGTTACAGAAACGTGCTTCCAGCAAGGCGAGGTACAACTAACTGAAATCCACTGGTGTTAGCAGTGGATAACATTAGTATCACCACTAAGAACATCTAGCTAAATACAAACACAAGTGTCCATTAAAAAGCTAGCCAAGTGGCTTGTGTGGAAAGCGACCACTAAAGCAGATGTTTCATGAATCAAACTAGACGGCGGTTTTCTTAGCTCATTGCCATCACACCATCTGCAACAGCCAGAATCATCTTGGGAGTGTAGGCGAGTAGGGTTGAGAATGGGGGCGTGGAAGTAAATAAAGGGCCACTTGAAGGCCTAAAATTCTGCATAGTCTGCCTTTAAGGGCCTTGCTCAAGGGTTCCTACTTTTCATATAGGGAGCTTCATTCCTCCAGATGCAGGTCAGCACCCCTATGTGAGCTCTACAGTTACCGGTCAAGCAGCCTATCAGAGAAAACCTACCACCACTGTTCCACTGTAAGTAAGAGGCGGGGCCTCTGTGAGCAGTGATTGCCCTGTGATTGGCTCCTGTCTTACAGTGGCCCCGCAGAGTGAGGAGTTTTTCACTATTCCAGAAAGCAAAGCCTGGGACAGTTCAGTATTGCCGTAGAGACAGTGTAAATATACGTATCCACCTCCAGCTCCGATGCCAGGTACCTGTCACCTGGAGCTACAGGTTCACCTTGAGGCCAGAGCAGCTGAAAGCTATGCCAAAAGGCTGGTGATTCAGGCAGATAATGACTGCATTCACACCCAATCTGTACCCTCAATGAGCTACAGCGCAATGTGGCACGTTATGCTGAGTCAATGTCAAGCCTTCGCAAACACGCTTACAAAACATCCCATAAACCAGCCCGTCATCAGCGCAGCAGTTTACTCAAAGATCCCAGGAGGCAGTTTTATAATTCAGAGTCTCTCTCATAACTGCACCGTTTAATTACTGAGAGCATGCCTTATAACTGCACTGTAAGAGCATTTGAAGTTTCCGTTACACTTTTAAAAGCAGCTAAAATGAAAAGCATAGCAGCTGATTAAACAATTTCCCTGGCTTTATTCATTCACTGTGAACCAAGCAGCACTTTCACCAGGCCACCCAACAGCCAATAAAAACCACGAATATTTCATGTACAGCTGAAACTTAACCTTAACCTCTGTCCCCCTGAAATAACCCAATACATTGGAGAAAGGCAAGTACACCTTAACAGACTCCTGAAACACACATTGTTTATTTTGGAAAGAAGCAGCATGACATTAACTTCAGAAAATAATGCCTGCGATACCGAGTCCAACTTCCGATTGGACAGAGATGAGGTCCGCGAAAAAACCTGTTTACTTCCATGTTAATACGGTCAATGTTCCAAGGTAGAAATCTATTAATATGTCTGTGTATCCTTTAAATTAGCGTATTATGAGCTGCCAGTAAAGTGCATTTCCAGTGAGATTTATCCTGGCCACCAAACAACACATAAGAACAGCATCAGGGACGTGGATCCGTGGATACACTTCACACAGACACTTTCTGGTGAATGAGGTTAGACGGGTAAAAACATTAGCGAAGAGCATACATGGGCTACCTAACCACGTCGATGATCTCCCCATAGCTTAAAACGAAGCATTTATTCTCTAAGCTTTCATTATCTCTTAGGCATTTAACTTAGCATTTCTATTCTGTTAACGTTACCCAGCTAATAGAAGGTAAATAGCTAGTTATTCAGCCAGTTAGCCACGAGATACTGTACTGTTCTGCGTTACATATTGCGATGTCCAGCTGTTTTCCCAGTTAGCCTGTAAATTAGAGCGAACGTTCACGTTTGACAGATAGTAAGCTACACAGCTGGCTATCGTTAACCACGCACGGAGACAAAGCCTCGCAGGTTTTAGAATATTGACAGTAAGCCTATTCAAATATAGCGGCGTGCTATAGACCATACTAGCAGGTTCAACAATAACATGTTTTCTAGAATGGAAGCTGGCTTTTTGCCGTCAAGCTGACACTCGCGATAAACACTCCGCAAACATTTAACGTTAACTAAGACAGAGAACGGACTCGGACCACGAGTCTGGCTGGCCTGTTAGCTAAGACCGAAAGCCTGGCTAACCTATTAGCTGGAAGTGAGTGCCCGGCTAGCCCATTAGCTAGAACTGAGAGCCTTGCTATCCTATTCGCCATGAGTAATACTAGCCTGGCCAGCCCGTTAGCTAGTTGACACTTTGGACTTGGAATTCTCCTGCACTCGGGAATGTTGCACGCATCTGGCTAGTGTTAGTTGTACTAGCTAGCTATTGGCGCTAACCAAGTAAATTATATATGCTACACATTTAACAGTTTTTTACTTTGGCTTACATCTTAAGGTTAGCTTGTAGACAACTAACTTTATATCTTCAGTGAGCTAAACATAACGTTATGACAATAAATGCCATTCGCGACACAGCATTGACATTAGCTAGCATTAATAAGCTGGCAGTTTAGCTAGTAGCCAATCTGCAATATGATGAATCTATTCAATACACTCCAATGCTAATATCTAGAGTAACGATTAAAAACACGAATATGACAGCGTCATGGCCTTTGCACGGTCCACAGAGACACAGCTATCTGGGCAGCGGTGCGGCCACCACTGGTACACTGGCTCAGCTGGCTGCTTGACCAGCGGGAGACTCACCTGAGAGACTGCTCTGTTTACCCTTCTTTCCAGCGTTTCTCTCATAAAAACCCAGAGTTTCCGTAACTTCTGAAGGGCTGCTGTTCTTCTCTGCCTTTATCTTGCTCTTCCCCGTCAATTTCTCCCTCTCCTTGTCCTCCGTTTCAGTGTCTTTTTCTTCTCCGAGCCCAGCTGCCACTGAATCCGCCATCTTCGCTCAGTCGCAGCAAGAGCAACTGACGCAAAACATAAACTAAACGTCACTTCGTCACGCCGGGACTCCAAATCCCAAACTCCCGTGGTTGTGCATGAGCTGATGACGTTTCATTTTGAACACCCATACCAAAACATACTCCCATTGAATTGTTGCAGTTCACTGCATATTCCTTAGCTAGCAGTGACATCTAGTGGCAGGATAAATTGTACCGTCAATTTGAAACCCCAAAGTTTGCACACTGCAGTCCCACAGAAAAACTTCAAAATGAAGCCTCCTACCAAGGACATAATTTATGTGGGCGATGGGGGTAATAACCTCCCCCACCCCATATAATATATTCGATGCTGAGAAAAAGAATTGCAAATAAAAACGCAGCAGGAAGACATTCAATTTGGCGAATCCGTCATGACTGGCGTTACAAATATTGTCAATTCATCTCAGTAATAAACGCAAAATAATAATCCAAGAAAATGGTTATTTATTTTTTCAGTAATTACATAAATATAGCGTGACTGACGTTGCCGTGACTGACATTACAACTTGTCTACCAACACTTTGCATATCTTTGTTTGCAGCTTGAGTTGGGAGAGTTAACTATAAGAGTTTTAAATCGCATGGAACCACTAATATTACTTAAATTGTAAAGAATTATATTATTCCAAACACTAATTTTCATCTTACGGCACAAAAGAATCATGATGGAAAGCTATGCAATAAAATAAATTGATGTTTTTTGTGACTGATGTTACATGTGGACTAGACCACATGCACATTAATCGTTGGGGCCAAGCTAACCTTAAGATGTAAGCCAAATAAAAAAAAACTGTTAAATGTGTAGCACATATAATTTACTTGGTTAGCGCCAATAGCTAGCTAGTACAACTAACACTAGCCAGATGCGTGCAACATTCCCGAGTGCAGGAGAATTCCAAGTCCAAGGTGTCAACTAGCTAACGGGCTAGCCAGGCTAGTATTACTCATGGCGAATAGGATAGCACGGCTCTCAGTTCTAGCTAATGGGCTAGCCGGGCACTCACTTCCAGCTAATAGGTTAGCCAGGCTTTCGGTCTTAGCTAACAGGCCAGCCAGACTCGTGGTCCGAGTCCGTTCTCTGTCTTAGTTAACGTTAAATGTTTGCAGAGTGTTTATCGCGAGTGTCAGCTTGACGGCAAAAAGCCACACTGGAAAAAATCATAAAAGTTTATCTTGAGAGATAAAATTATAGTAAGCAATTTACTGTAATCTCAAAGAAAACTGATAGGCCTCTTGGATAAAATCTATCCAGTAACTTTTAGGTCTTATAATGTTAGTACACCAGTTAAATATTTTCTAAATATTTTTCTACATTTACTTCTTTTTGGATTCGCCCAGTTGCATTGCCATGTGAGCTGTACACTCATCCAACAAGCCCTCACTTATTTGATTTGTAGATTTGTAGCTTTTCAGTGACAAATTAGAGCATATTCCACCAGCAATATAGAGTGGCAAGGTTTTTTTATTTTGCAGTATGTGTTTTCCCATGTGTGTGTGTTGACCATAGCGCTGTACTTCAGGTGTACTTCTGTGCCAAAGTGGGGAAGGCTGACCTAATTTAAAGAAGAGCCTGTGGTTGGCGTTCCAGTTACAGCGGACAAACTCTAGTCTCTCTCTCGGGTGTTGTGCAGAAGGGCAGTCTGACATTTAACACCGCGTCTCCTCCTCGAGTCCGAAAGACAGTCACGTGACTGTAGAGACTCAGCCCATCTTCTCTGTGCTGTCAACGCTCTGTAATGGATGGAATGTCTGGCTGATTTGATCACTGCGGTTGTCACTTTGGTCACAGGTTTTATGGCTCAGACCGCAGTAACATAACCTTTGTTCCAGGATTCCCTTCTTTCAGACTTGCTGGTGGCAATAAATATTGCACATTCAAAATTATATAATAAAATCGTTCCTTATAACATATATTCAGTTGTAAAGCTCTTATGTGAACCATGTTTGGTGTGTGTGTGTGTGGGCATGACGAGTGATGTAAAACCATTTTTACAGTTATGATACTGAAGCACAAACAAACATCTGGCACAAACGATTCATGATTTATTGATTTTAGTGACCTGTGAGGTGCTAAACACAAGGAGCGCAGTTCCCTGGGCCACTGACACTGTGATGGTCCATCTTTTCTCCTCGTCTGAGGCTCCATGTAATTCATGCTGAACTAAAACAGCTGCCAGCACAAAGGTAACTTATACAAATGCAGGTTTCTAAAGTTGAGAGGACAATCACTCACTCTCTTAATCATCTTTTTCAACAGACACTCACATACTACATCAGACAGTGCAAGCAGAGGGTAAGGCCACTTCACCAGAAACTTTTACACAAGAACAAGAGTTTAAAGAGTCCTTTTCTTCCGTTGATTCTGTATTTTCAGGCTACGGAAGGTAGGGATTTCTGGCAGTAATTTAAAGCAGTGAGAATCAGGTCCCTCCTACAGCCAGGGGGCGCTGTGTTCACTGCTGCACCACCGTGGCCTCAGTCTGCCCCCCTGATGTCACAAGCTGCACCAGACTCCCCGATGCCGGTCGGTCCACTCCTGTCGTCCATTTGAAGAAGGTTCTGGAAGTACAGGACAGATATGGCTGCATACTCATGTATTTCGCTATATATATGTATTTTTCCTAATCCCACAGAACCACTGGCTGCACATCTTAGAGACTCCCTCAGACCCTGTCAGTCAGGTGGAGGACAGGTGCTTTTCTGTCAGGTCAGCTTTCAGGATTAAACAAGGTTCACAGCAAATCCCTGCGAAATGTTCCTGTATAATTAGAGATAAATCATATATCACCTGGCTGAAGGATGTATGTCACACAGAGCCTATCTGTACTACATGGAGAAGACCAGCAGTGAATCTAACTGACCAAGGGGTAAAATCATGTTCTGGCTCTTTTTGTACTCAGTTCCCATAACGTTGTTCCCATAATATGGCTGTGAAAAACAGGTAAACCATATTAGAGCAGCTTGCTGTATGGTTAAAGGACAGAGTGTGCCTGTTACATTAGACAGACCGAGAGGTGTAATTAACACTGGAGTAAAAATGCTTTCCTTCTGCAGATGAGCAAGTTACAGTTCTGTGCAGCCATCACACACACACACGCAAGCGCTCTCTCTCTCACACACACACACACACACACACACACACACACACACACACACACACACACTTACTCTGCCACAAACTCCAGCGGTGTCCAGGAGCCAAAATCTGCATCAGGCATCGAATTTCTGTTCATGGGCGTGTCCAAGGTCACACTGAGCCACACCCAGAAAGGACAGGAACTGTTAGTGTTTCACTGTAAACCACAAACTACACAATACAAACTACACATGGTAAACCGGTATGGTGTTATAGTGGTATGGCAGTATGGTGGTATAGTGGCATGGCAGTATGGTGGTATAGTGGTATGGCAGTGTAGTGGTATGGTGGTATAGTGGTATGGCAGTATGGTGGTATAGTGGTATGGCAGTATAGTGGTATGGCAGTATGGTGGTATAGTGGTATGGCAGTATAGTGGTATGGCAGTATAGCGGTATGGTGGTATAGTGGTATGGCAGTATGGTGGTATAGTGGTATGGCAGTATGGTGGTATAATGGTATGGCAGTATGGCGGTATAGCGGTATAGCGGCATGGTGGTATGGCAGTATGGCGGTATGGCAGTATAGCGGTATGGCAGGCTGAACTCACGGTAAGATGGCGACAGCGCTGGCGTGGGGCGGGAGGCCACTCTTCTCCCCACTGAGACTCTGACACAGCTGGTGCACCGCTGCCTTCGCCATGCCATATCCCAGCATGCCTGGGGGGAGGAAGGGGACAGTTAGCCTGCTTTGCATATTTCATATACACCAGTGTGCACTGAATTTCTCAATTCTCAATTTCTCAATGGGACACCAAAGTGCGAAAGTCATACTGAAAGCACAAAATAGGAACTCAAACATGATCTGAGTGTTCAGTGATAAAGGACAGAGATATTCCCAAATGGTATGTGTGGCCTGTAGAGGGTATATTCCTGCTTCTCGCCCAATGCATGCTGGGACCCTGAGCAGGAATAAACAAGTTAGATAAGGGATGGATGGGTGGATGTGTCCTAAGATCTATGAGAGCCCAGAGCAGTGGTGCTGAAACAGGTGTGTACAGTGCCCCCTGCTGGAGCCAGGTTCTGATGAACACCTCTCTGTCCAGGCTCTCCTCTGAAGTCCAGGAAACATGGCTCATTCAGCCACAGCCAATCAGATTGAGGTGACCACACATCACACAGCCTGTGGTTTTTCTGATTTAGGGGGCCAGACTGGCCTCTACAGGAATGCCATGTGTGCGCAAAACAGCGCTTCTCTCTGCTCCAAACACAGACACACAATGCACTGTGTGACCTGCCTGCTGAGACTGCACTTTCCTGGTGCCCCAGCCAAGCTGTGGATTGTTCTGAGTGCGCGGGTCTCAGTCAGACCTGGGTCAAATACTTTTCTCTGCTAAATTGATCTAGGCTGGCTGATTATACAAAATGAGTCCAATAGTTTCATGTAGGTGGGAAAATATATGCTATTTTCCACTTTTTATTAAACAATAAACATGCCTTCTAATTTCTCAACTGGCAGAATGTATTTCATGCTCAGTTTTAATTTCCTGTATGGCTGCTGATGTGTTCTGTCTTCATGACTACTGGAACATTGTGTGACTCACACACACACACACACACACACACACACACACAGTGATAATGACTGAATTATATTGCGTCATCTGATTGGAAAAATATTAACCGGATAAGAATAATACGTAAACACCATGTAGGTGCTTCAGCAGATAAGGATCTGTGCACCAGTGAACCCATCACCCTGAACTATAAATCATTTTGACAATGTAACAGCCTCAGCAGGACTGTTAGCTCTTTCCTGGAGGCCCAGTTAGGTCTGCTCTTACCTGGAGTCCCAGTAAGTGCTGCTTTCGCTCCGGCTAAGGTCAGCAGACCGCCCTCTTTTAGGTGCTTGGTGGCCAGGTGGCTGGAGATGGTAGAAGTCCACACACTCTGCTTCCACATCAGATCGGCGTTCCTGTACAGAGCTACGGAGTAGAACAAAATGTTTTTTTTCCATGTTTTTCTTAATACATCTTCTTACATTCTTTACCTCCAGCAGGAACAAAACATTATGTGAGCTAAAGAGCATTAAAGAAAAATGATACTGAGCCGAATCCTCACAGAATCAGCATATTTACTGGTTAGAATTAGCACATTATTGTGTATAAAGCACATTTTGCTTTAACAACAACACATCCTTATATCACAATTATTATGTGATTGACTTGTGATTAGAATGCAACGTCAATATAATATTGATTAAACTGAGAAGTGTTTTTCGTTTCAACATTTTACTGGAGCTTGAGTGTGAAATGATTTTTTCCAGTCGCTGTAGTATTTCTAGATATTATTTAAATAACATCAGGCACTGACCCTTAGCCTTGGCGCTGCCGCCAGCCCATCCTCCGGCTACACACAGGATCGCGTCCACTTTATCCCCGCCGAGCAGTTGCGACACATCTGCAGTCACCTGAAACGCCATGGAAACGCCAAATCGATTTTTACATTCTCGTATCCTTGACCACGTTAAGAGAAAGATTAAAACCAAACCGTCTCCTACCTGGTCCGCCTGTTCCGTAAAAGACTCGGACTGTTTGACAATCACGTTCGCGTTCGCCTCTTCATTAACGGCCAGGTCAATGCAGGCAACCCACTTCAAACGACACAAAGTCGACACAAGACAGTAATTGTGAATTTAGAAATCTAAGCACACCTGCGTGTCAATTGCCAGATATCTCACATTAGTGTAAGCAACATGGTAAAAAGATGACTGACACATTCATAGGCGTTTCATGTCAGCTAGATGCACTGTTCTGCTCGACCGCCTTGTCCGCAGAGTCAAACGTCAAATCTCACAGACACATTTAATGCACTCGTCGGTGCATCTCAGACCAGTTCCATATATTGTAAATTAGCGATTATCAACAAACGACTGACTGATCAGACAGCTGAGGCTAGTAGTTAACGATATGTATCTGCATGTGCAAATGTTGCAATAGCCATACAGTGGCAATTACAACCTGTAAGATACCGTCTGTGGGACTCACCCAGCTTTTTGACTTGAAGTACTCGACGCAACGGCACCCGAGAGCGCCTTTCCCCCCGTAAATAATAACCCGCTGCACCTGTGCCCCAGCCATGCCGTCCCTTCCGCAGACAAAACCCTCTGACACAGACACACCCACTGTAACCACAGCTCGGTATGCATCAGAATGACCGGCGGATCACTAATCCCGCCCATTGGCCGGTAAAGGTGTAAAGAACAGACCACAGCGTCACCTGCAGGCCGGCGGACATACACACAGTGGTGTTCTATTTGAACGTTCTCTGTCGAACCTTTGTTGTCAAGCTGAATCCCTATCATCGTGAGTGTGATTGTGAAGCAACACACTATTGTGATCCGAAAATTGTATTTATTATTCCGCCGGTTTTTTTATCCGCCTACTCCTCCCTCAGTTTTCGATTTATCGACACCAATCCAACTGAAAAATGTCTGGCTTGGTCCCGAATGTCGTGCTTGTTCATAGCTTTTCATTAATTTCCGATATATTTAAGGATTTCCAGGGGAAATGAATGGAGGAATGTTCAGTTTCTACAGTGGTGACAGTTAGAATTATTTTCTTGAAGAAATGCACATCTATGGTTTTAAGTTATTGTCCGTCTGGCATATAACAGTAAAGACCCATTCAAGTGAAAATTGTGCGGTATTTTGGATGAAACCTAGTGTCTGAATATTCAGAATTCAAGTTATGTCCAAGAATGCAGGATGGCCATTCCACCTCTGTGGTTTAAAAAAAACCAAAAAAAACTGTGCATTGTTTAACATGAAGTGAGTTTAAAGGGAGGAAATGAGGAAAGGATGATTACTCCTCCAATTACATTTACAAGAATAGTCTACCTCTCCAGCACATTTACAACATTTTTATGTGTCACAATCCTCCTGTCAAAATTAAAATAAATGTAAGTCGTTTGTAAAGCCCCATGGTTTAATTCCCTGTTCAAGCAGGACTGCTAATTATTCAGAGGTTGGGTACTTAAGATTTCTCCCACATTTAGTTTCAGCATCATTAAACATGATGTTTTGACCTTATGTTTCTATTCTGTTGTTGCCTGGGGCTTTATGGCTTGGAAGAATTGCTCCCTCATGAGTAATTCTGACCTTTAGGGACAGAGGGAGATGGCAGTCAGTCCGTTGTCTTCTGGCACACGGTAACAGCACAGCAGCAGATCAATAACGCAAAGTCTCTGTCTGATATTAAACAATGTGAATATTTCACTCTAAGTGCAGCCCATTTGGACGGCCAGCAGCCATGTGAACATGCTCTGTGGGGAAGGAGGGGAAACTGACTCACTGCCTGGAACACTAGCACCATGTGAGAGATAGAGTTTCCCCCTGAGGTAAGAGAGATCGCTTCACAACAGTAGATTCTGTTTCCAAATCTTCTAACAGCAGCCTACTATGTCAAATGTAACTAGGACATTTCTGAACCCTTTCTAGCACGGTTTTGACTGTGAAATGGAACTCAACGCGTGACTGGTTTGGTAACTATTTGTTTTTTCGTTATGCAGCTTTACTTGCAGGAGATCACAGACACAACCTGGTATCATGTTACGGCTTGGCAGAATGGGGTCAGAATTTCATAAGCAATGAAATGCCTGGGATCTGGAAGAAGATTACTTTTTCATTCGCTTCCGTGCTCAGCATCGGGTCGATCCTCCTGATCGTCGTGGCTCTCTCCACAGAGAAGTGGGTGACCGGGAAGATCCTGTGCAAAACTGGAGCAGAATTGGTGAATGCTTCAGATCCGGAGCTGGTGAAATTCATCGGAGATATTTACTATGGACTTTTCCAAGGTGGGAAAACCAGGCAGTGTGGCCTGGGAAGCCGAAGATCCAAGATCTACAGTAAGAATGTGTGAGATTCAGTGAGCTACTGTAATGTGTGGAGATACTGTAATGTGTGGCGCATGTCTCCTCAGCCAGAACAGAATTCCTGCATGTTTATTTCATTAATAGTAATAAAAATAATAACAAAAACGATAATAATAATATTAGTAATTAATAATAATAATAATAATAATTGTCAGGCTGAATGGCCTGTTCTCACCATTATGTTAAGTTATAATGATAACTTTATTTATAAAGCACGTTGACCACCAGGACAAGGTGCTTCACAGTGTTGTGGCATTGAAGTAAAATAAAGGCAGTTGATAAGAACATGAAAATATCAACATTGTGATAATACATAAAACTTCAAATAAAAAAAATAAAAAAACAAATTTTAAAAATGAAAGTCTGTAAAACATTTGTCTCTGCCATTGTAGGCTTCTGAACAATCTTCAGTCCAAATTTGCCATCCTTATATTATGGGTTATTATGGCTTATATTATAAGGCTTTGTGATTTACAAAAACTGACATAGAAAGACTTCCTTCACCACAAAAATGGCATTAGAATTCCAGTAAGTTGCTCTTAGCTGCATTAGTGCCATTAGATATTCTATGGGATATTCATATTTTCCCAAAAATATAAAATGTTGTTTTAATATAATATGAACCTTGCTTCAAGGTTGAAACAGCATGACAAATTGCAATAATTACAGAATTTTATTCAGTTGAGATAGGTGCTGCATTCCTGAAGTTGTTTTGAATCAGTGGTCTGAAAATGTTTTTTGTCATTTTCCAGTTTTCCCCAAACTTGTGAGGAGGCTGAACGGTGGGCTTCACGTGATCATCATCCTGTTCCTCTTCATTGCCATCGGTTTCGCTTCAGTCAGTTTGGCCTTCTGCATTTATAATGCCAGAAAAGTTCCCTATCAGTCTATAAAGGGGCCAACGGGACTGTACTTATGGAACTTCATCGCAGGTACGTGAAGGCAAGTTCATACCATGATGTCAAACTGTCTGCTGTGTGATTAACATAGTTTACTGTGAATGCAATAAAACCAAACCTCAAATACATATAAGAGCATAGCTGTTGTGCTAGTAGGTGCTGTACACAGGGAACAGTAAAATGTCAGTGCTGAGACTCTGACAGCCTGTGACTGAGACTCATTGACCTCCCTCCAGGTCTCTTTGGGGTTTTCGCCATCATCTGCTTCATCGCAGCCATGAAACACCACCGTCTCACTGAGAGGGTGGCCAACTTCCGAGAGGAAATCTTCCAGTTTATCGTCCTGGAGGAAGACTACGACTTCTCCTTCTGGCTGTGTGTGGCAAGCGCAGGAACACATGGAGCTAACTTTATCATTGTGACCATGAGTAAGATCCACCTTCCAAAAATACAGACCAAGAAGCCAGAGGAGCCCACAGCCAGAGCAGAGGACCTGCTGTACTGAGACGGATTCATGGCTCTGGGGAGCCAACGCAACCAGGAACTGGGGCATTTAGTCAGCCCTTCTGCTCAACTACTAATGCCTTCATCAGTATGAGCATCCGTATGAGAATATGCCAGTGCTTGCATCAGTATGAGAATGTGCAAGGGAGCCTGATAACCAGAACATTACAGACTTTACATCCCAGAGGAGGCATTGCTGTTTAATGTGTACAGCTGCAGTATGTAAGTTACCCTAACTAGGAGCATACATTCAGCTAATAAAAAATAAAACAATCTGTTAGCGACTGGTACCTATATGACATGACATTGTACAATGTACAAAAATTAAATGCATAGCAATTAAAATGTATTGAACATTTCAAGAAACTTAAGAATTTAACATGAAGAATGTTTATATAAAATGAAAATGCATATGATGGCACAAATCTCAAGTTTCAGTTTACATTTTTTTACATCCAATTCAGACTTTATCTGTAGTGTAATGATCACATGCCCTCCACCCATACTCTCATCAGAGATCCTGTTAGACTTCAGTTAAGTTCTATATGAAAGAAATGTCACTAAAATGATTAAATATACTATTTTATTCTCAGGTAGACATTTAAATGTCCTGTTTGAGGACAAGTAATTTAAGCAGATATATGAAAGGGATATTTCAGCGTCAATGGAGGAGACGTCCCAGATATCTTCTGGTGATTTGGTTTTGAGATGCGGCTTCTCCAGCTACACCGCCACCGACACATCCGGCCATGATTCCCAGCCATAAGCCTAACATAAAGCCCCGCACCCGCAACTCACAATACCACACGATACCCCTGCATCCCCCCACATTTGAAACAGAAATTTTGCCCCTGGAAGCAGTGAACTGCCTTTCAGTATTGCAGGAGTGATGTGGACAATCCTGGTGCACAGTGCTTGTTTCATTTTGTTCTATCTTCAGAATGGATGACTCAACATTCAGCTGTAAAAATAGAACAAACCGTGCCCACAGGCATGCACCTGCATCTACCCAGTGTGTTTCCCTCTAATGTCCGTGCTGCAACAGCAACTATTAACAATACTATTGTTACATCTTTTCTCTTTGAGATCTTAATACTCCACAAAGTGTTGATCACATGCCATGTTGAACCGCATATACTTAGTCACTTGGATCACTTCCAAGAAGTAACATAACCATAACACATATCAATATAATAACATTTAACCATTTAATTTTTTTTTCTCCATAACACTCAGTGACTTCCTAATTGTCCAAGTGTACCAAAGTACCGTGACAGTTCATGCATAGTCTTTGAGGTAATGCGGCCTAACCACAATATGACCAGACCTGGTTGTAGCAGACTGTGTTTCCCCAGTGTTACTTCCTTCCAGTGGGACAGTCTCAGGTGTTGTGCTGGTTTCACCAGTCACTGGTTGGCTTGGCACCAGTGTGCCCTGACTCAGTCTGAGGTGGCATCTGTTCCCCCTCAGGACACTACCATTGTCAAGTCTGACTTGGTAAGACCTATGGTCGACTGGTTTTACTACTGTGGCTCTCCGCCAGACAGTGTCTCCGCCAGACAGTGAGGTTCGAATGGCTGGATTCTGACACTGTCTCCTGGGTTTAATGTGGCCATGTCCTTTGCTGCCCTGTTAAAGTATGACATCTGTCTCTGCTGGTTGTCAATCAGTCCCCGTGTTGTTTGCTTTACCTCTGGCTGTAGGAGACTGTCCTTGGCAGGTAGCAGTGTCCTTGTCCTCCTGCTCAGCAGTCTTTGAGCCGGGCTCACATTCAGTCCTTGTGTGGGTGTGTTGCGATGGTCCAGCATGGCCAGGTAAGGGTCCTCATCTACCATGTTCACTTTCACATTTGGCTAAATACGACTGGCTAAATAACTGGTCACCATCAGACCACCATGACTACCATCGACCACAGTTGGTAGGCTACTGGACTTTAGTTTCTAACAAATAAAACGTTCTGGACACGTGCTCTTTCATATTAATACAATAATAGAGTGGTGTGTGTTTGAATCGATACAAAGTAGTCTGCTGTCATAAAATGTTTTGAATATGGTGATGCTTCTCCGGTTTGTAAGAATCCGCTGACATGCCCAGAAGTCACGTCGCTGAAATGGTGCTTATGCGGTTTCATATTGTTGGATGTTTTGTTTTAGCATGGCATACCTTTTACATCAATAATCTGATTCGTATAAAAAGGTTTTTATTTTACAGATGCATAGACTACATGCATGTATACCTAAGGATGTTGGCTTTTTACGTTTACACTGAAAACGTTTTTCGTGAGAAATTTAACTTGTACGGTATCCCTTACTCTTTGTGTCGCTCTTGGATGACATAAGCAAATGCGACAGTAAAAGAATGCCTTATGAAAGCTGGACAATGAATGCACATGTAACTTTTTTCTCAGCATTGTAAAACAAAACAAGCATATACTTTATTGTCCAACAGAATAATGTTGTGTCCGTTTAGAAAAGTGCTTTTGCCCTGGGCAAGTAGACAAGGTCGTAGATCCTTTTCAGTATCCCACAACTACTGGAATGCCAAAAAAGTAAGTGTCCTTCTTCGCCTTAACAGTGATTCTGTAACCGTGTGCCTATTATAGAATGTCGTCAGCTGGATATGTTGAGATAGTTTTTTTCATTGCCTACACTTGAAAACAGAATTCAACCTCATACGATTTTATTTACTTATAAAGTCCTCACTGTTGATCCAGCAAACTAGTTCACTATATTATATCTCGCAAGTTACTTTACTGTGGCATTGTTCTACTGGGCTATTAAAACAATTTAAACAGATAAATTAACGTACGTATGGATTGGCATGCAAACAAATGGTGCTTTGTTCCGGTGTCGAGTTGTCCTTCTCGATGTTAGAATACCTGTTTGCGTCAAACACTGCGAAGTTCTACAGCAGTCATTCCCGTTATGTTTGCTTTAGTATAGTGTGTGTGTTGGGGGTGATATGGTACACCCACTGGTGCAACCAGAAGCAGCGAGTGAACTGTCTGGTGTACACAGTGTCATGTCATATGCATGTCATATCTTAACCTCCTAAGACCTGGTGTACACATGCGTGGACTCCACATTTTGGGCTGTACAACCATAATACTTAATTCTTAAGACCGCGAGTCCACATATGTGGACATCATTTTTCTCAAAAACTACATCATGTCAAAAGATGATGCTTAGTTTTTATACTTATCAGGTCCCAATAAGCCCAAATAGCAAAGAGAAATTAAAAATGCATACCAAAAAAGAGTGCGGGTCTTAGGAGGTTAATAATCTTGTTTATTATGAATTTATTCCACGGGTTGACATGACTGTCTGGTGGTACTGCATCCACAGGGTCTGGTGCTCGGTGTTTACGAGAAAGAAAAGGACGATGAGAGTCTCCATCTCACGGAGGCGGCGGAGTGTTTTGACCACTCGGTGTCCGGAAAGCTTGGAGAGCTGCTGTCAATGTAAGTCTGAAACAACCACCGTGACTGTGATGATATATTTACCGATACAATTAATAAACCTTACAAAAAGGATAACATGCTTTTAAATGATTGAATTTATGAATGTACACCCTTCTTCTGACACAACACAGATCTGGACCAGCGCTTAAGAAGGGGAAGAGCCGAGTATTTTATGGTGTACATGAGGTATGTTGGCAAAAACAATTATGTAAATTAGATTAATACACTGGAAAACACATTTTGCACGCATGTTTGCGTCCTGAAGAAAAAGTGTGTTTATGGTAGACAACTTCAAGGTGAACACAAATATAATTTCTGATTTTCTGTATCGCATAGCAAATTGGAGAAACATTAAATTATTTTTCTTGAATTTAGCTTGTTTAATCGCATAATGATGCTGACACATTGCGTTAATACAACTGACCTATTGCCGCTTTGCTGCTGATTTTCGTTTGTATTCAGGATCTGATGCCTCTAGTGTCAGTGTCCAACAATAGTCGGCCAGCATTGATGGATTCCAGTTGCCCTGATACCGCTTTTCCACGATTGCAATGTCCTGGTGAAACCTTTCACCATGTTCTTCACTGACTGTGCCAAGATCGGCAGGGAAGTCCAAGTGTGAATGCAGAAAATTAATTTTCAATGACATATTGCACTTCATGGTTTTGTATGCTTGAAGCATGTTGTTGTGGACCAACAAAAATGACTTCCTTCATCTTGGCATCAGTTATTCTTGGAAACATCTGTCTCAAATGGCGACATCCATCACTTTCCTTGTTCATTGCTTTCACAACATTTTCATCAATCTGAATTTTATATGGAGAGGAGGCAGAAATATCTTTGTTGGTTCGTCAAGTGGCTTATGTGCCACACTTTTCTGTACTGAATCAATAAAAAGAAACCATTGTTGTGGGTAATACACACAGGCCAAAGCCGTGAACAATCCATCAATGTCAGTGCAGAAACAGGTTGCCAACCTGCGTAAAGAAGTTTGCAGTCCTGAACCAAGTAGTTCTGCTTGTCAGAACATCTGGGTCAGTGTACTTTTCCACATCTGGTTTGTTCATTGTAGCATTTTCGCCTGCCTCATCTAGGCTCCATGTCTCTGATGGCTTTGGAACTGACAAGCTGTCGTCATGCGGCACTGCTCTCATGGCTGACGCAGATTGGGGTATTCAATAGATCTCTCGAGTCCATCATGTGATCCTCCTGTTCTCGTCATATCATTGGGACTGCAAATGGCATTGACTTCCAAGCCCCTCTGAGCCAAGCTCTCAGGTTGACTGCACATGCTGCACGAAAAATTTGAGGAGCCCAGGATGTGTCTTGGTCCCCAATTTTACATCCAAAGTAGAGCTCATTGGCTTTCTTAATAAGTGCAGTCATGCTGTGTGTTTGAGCCTGAAGCGTATACTTGCCACACATGTAACAGAATGTATTGCAGCGGTTGCAATTCTCCTGCATTGTATCTTCCTGAAGAAAATAAATGCTATTGTTAAGTACACTCTCTTGCCTGAAGAACATGTGCATGTGACTTTTGGCTTATAGATAGTATAGATGTAAATTTTAAACATTCACAGTTACGTCATTTAAATAAATTTGTAAATTCTTGAAATACAGTGGTCAGTGGCAGGTAAAATGCTTTTTCATCTCTTTCTGCTATACTGCAGGACTTCTCCAGCATTGCTGTTGTAGGTCTTGGTAAACGCTCTGCAGAGGTCTGTGGCAAAGAGAACTGGGACAGTTCCAAAGAGAATATTCGAGCCGCTGTTTCAGGTAAAATGTGTAATTTGCAGATTGTCTGATTGTGACATGACCCCAATTGAAAGTCGAAAGAGATGCATGCACACCAGCAGAAAAAGACATCTAAACTGTGAAACAAAGACATTTGCACACTAAGGCTCCAAAAACACAGTTTAAAACTGTGGATATGGCGGCCATACCAAGACTTCATCAGAACAGATGCCTCCCCTCTGTGGCCTCTCTACTCGGGAGTCCAGTCTCATTAATGTAAGCCCCATACGGATGTACAGGACAAAACACCACTCAACTTATGCAGTGTACTGATAACAGTGGGCTGCTCTGTATAGTCAGCTAATGTCCCTGATCTGACTGCATTAGCTGCACTAACTGCTCTGACTGTGTTAGCTGTGGTAACTTCTGTCACTCTGCTGCCCCTGTGTTGACTGTGGAGTCCCTGTGCTGACTGTTCTATCCCTGTGCTAGCTGTGCCATCCCTGTGCTAACTCTACGCTCCCTGTGCTGACTGTGCCATCCCTGTGCTAACTGTGCAGTCCCTTTGCTGACTGTGTCATCCCTTTGCTAACTGTGCAGCCCCTGTGCTGACTGTGCCATCCTTGCTCTTCCCCAGTGGATTTGTATTGGCTGAGAGACAGCAGTGCTCTAACTCCGCTGTCTCTTCTCTAACTGCGCTGTCTCAGCTCTGACTGTGTTAGCTGTGCTAACTGTGCTGTCACTGTGCTGACGGTTCCGTCCCTGTGCTCTTCCCCAGTGGGCTGCAGGCTGCTTTAACTATATTGTCTCTGCTCTAACTGCGCTGTCTCAGCTCTGACTGTGTTAGCTGTGCTAACTGTGCTGTCCCTGCGCTCCAGTGGGCTGCCGGCTGCTGCAGGACCTGGAGCTGGGGCAGGTGGAGGTGGACCCCTGCGGAGACGCCCAGGCTGCGGCAGAGGGGGCTGGGCTGGGACTCTTCCTGTATGACGAGTTCAAGCAGAAGAAGAAGCCAGCGGTGACTGCTCAGTTGCACGGCAGGTGGGCTGGGAGCGTGTGTTTATTCCTGCTGCAGCTACACACACACATCTTCACAACTGTACTCTAACATACACTCATACAGCTACACACACACATCTTCACAACCACACTCTGATATACACTCATACAGCTACACACACACATCTTCACAACCACACTCTGATATACACTCATACAGCTACACACACACATCTTCACAACCGCACTCTAACATACACTCATACAGCTACACACACACATCTTCACAACCACACTCTGATATACACTCATACAGCTACACACACACATCTTCACAACCACACTCTGATATACACTCATACAGCTACACACACACATCTTCACAACCGCACTCTAACATACACTCATACAGCTACACACACACATCTTCATAACCGCACTCTAACATGCAGTCATACAGCTACACACACACATCTTTGCAACCACACTCTGAAACGCATTCATATGGCTACACACACACACATCTTTACAACTACACTCTGAAATTGCAGTATATCTTTTTGTTCTAAGTATAACTGTAAGATCTGATGTTTGAAATAGGTGTGAATATAGTTAAATGTGAATGTTTGGGGCTGGTGTGAATGTGCAGTTTTAAATGATCAAGTGTGAATGTGCAGTGTTAATGTGCAGTATCAAATGGTCAGTGTTAAATGGTGACATGTAAATGAGCAGTGTTAAATGGTCTGGTGTAAATGTGTAGTGTTAAATGGTCTGGTGTAAATGTGCAGTGTTAAATTGGCTGGTGTAAATGCGCAGTGTTAAATGCGGGTCTTTTTCAGCACTGGCTCTGCAGCCTGGCAGAGGGGTGTGCTATACGCAGAAGGGCAGAATCTCGCCAGACGCCTGATGGAAGCTCCAGCCAATCACGTCACACCAACGTTTTTTGCCAACTGCATACAGCAGGAACTGTCACCTTTCTCCGACAAAGTTGCTGTCCATCGAAGGTAAAAACAAACAAATAAATAAAAAAAAGCACCAGATTTCAGAATGTTCCCCCTGAGCCTGGCCAGAAATGTATGATAGAAACTGCAGTGACACTTGAGCGTTTTTACTAACAGTAATATTTACTTTTATTCAGATTTTCCATTATTAATGTCAGTGGCAGCTGAATGTGTTAAAGAGAAGTTGCATCATGGTTGATATTACAAAAGAGAGTACTTTTGACATTATTATGTTGCCATTTTTACAGTTAAGTATCTAAGCAATTCAGATTTAGTCTGTGTGTGTGGCTCAGAGCTGGATAGAGGGCTCGTATGTTTCTCTCAGGCCGCAGAAATGGATAGAGGAGCAGAGCATGGGTGCATTCCTGAGTGTGACGAAGGGCTCAGAGGAGCCCCCTGTCTTCCTGGAGCTGCACTACAAGGGTAGCCCCGACTCCAACCAGCCGCCGTTAGTGCTAGTGGGAAAAGGGATCACTTTTGACAGGTAAACATGCTTATATTTACTTCAGCTCAGTATGTGTGTGTGTCTGTCTGTGTCTGTAGCCCAGTGTGCATGTGTGTCTGTCTGTAGCTCCGTGTGTGTGTGTGTGTCTGTCTGTAGCTCAGTGTGTGTGTGTGTGTGTGTGTCTGTAGCTCAGTGTGTATGTCTGTGTCTGTAGCGGGGGGATTTCTCTGAAGCCCTCCTCGGGGATGGATGCTATGCGGGCGGATATGGGCGGAGCCGCCACTGTGTGTTCCGCCATCGTCACGGCCGCCGCCCTGAACCTGCCAATCAACATCATCGGTGAGATCAACACAAACCAAACAACATTCAGCCAGTTTAACTAAAAGTGCTGTGGCATTTGCATAATTTTTACATGTTTTAGTTCAAACACCCACATTTTGATAAGTGTTTTATTTTCTCAAGGTCTGGCACCACTTTGTGAAAACATGCCCAGCGGGAAGGCTACTAAACCTGGGGATGTTGTCAGGGCAAAGAACGGGAAAACTATCCAGGTACTGGTCTGCTTTTTACATACCATGTTCTTTTAGTTGGTTTGTAATATATGCGTACAGGACATGCTATAGAGCATGATTCTCATATTCTCATCCTCAACTGAGAACAGTGTTTTGGGAGCGCTACATAAACAGAGCGTGACAGAAACACTACAGAAATGGGAGATACAGTAGCACAACATGGAGTAGTTGCATTGAGTATGTAACGGACTTGTGATGTAAAATGTAATTGAGCCCACTCTGGTGTTTCCCTCCAGGTTGATAACACAGATGCAGAAGGCAGGCTTGTATTGGCAGACGCTCTCTGCTACGCACACAGTTTCAGCCCTAAAGCCATCGTTAACGCTGCCACTCTGACAGGTACCAAACACACTGCATTACCCACCAAACTCCTGCTGCAGCCAGCGTGTCTGCTGCTTACGCTCACACACACTGTGTATATACAGTACTGATCCTGAAGGAGCTAAATCTTTTTTGTGAATGAATTTGCAGGGGCAATGGATGTAGCTTTAGGGTCCGCTGCTACTGGAGTTTTTACCAATTCTGATTGGCTGTGGAGTCACCTGCATAAGGTACGTATATAAATATCAAACTGAACTAATTATTTCCTGGCAAGTGTCAGAAATTATGTCTGCTCAGTGAAATACTGAGGGTGCTACAGTGGTGAGCCCTGAGCTGCTCAGACCTGTGCTAATGTGTGTGTGATTCAAGCCAACATTATGAGTAATGTAGTGTTTTTAATTCAGGCAAGCATTATGGATAATGTACTGGGTACATTACATTATTTGGCATTTGGCAGATGTTCTTATCCAAAGCGACGTACAGTCGATTAGACTAAGCAGGAGACAATCCTCCCCTGGAGCAATGCGGGGTTACAGATTTTATTGTGGCTACACCGGGATTAGAACCACCGGCTTTGCGTGTCACAGTCATTTACCTTAACCACTACGCTACAGGCCGCCCTGTAATGTACTGTTTTTAATTCCGGTGAGCTTTATGGGTAATGTGTTTTTTTGATCCAGGCGAGCATAATGGTTAATGTTGTGTGTTTTTGATTCAGATGAGCATTATGGTTAAATGTAGTGTGTTTGATCCAGGCGAGCATCGTGACTGGCGATCGAGTCTGGCGAATGCCCCTGTTCCGGCACTACACCCAACAGGTCACTGACTGCCAGCTGGCCGACCTCAACAACGTCGGAAAATACAGCCGGTGGGTGAATGTAAATACAGTGGGTGGGTTGATGTAAATACAGTGGGTGGGTAAATGTAAATACAGTGGGTGGGTTGATGTACAGTCCGTGGGTGAATGTACAGTCGGTGGGTAAATGTAAATACAGTGGGTGGGTTTATGTACAGTCCGTGGGTGAATGTACAGTCGGTGGGTGAATGTAAATACAGTCGGTGGGTGACTGTAATAGAATTGCAGGAATTGCTTTCATATAATTTCCATTCTACCGCTTCCAGTAAATGTCAACAAATCTCATATCCAATCACATGTTTAAAGGTCAATCGGACAACAGCAATTCCTCATGCATTTATTTCCATCAGCGTGATTGGCTGGGAGGAGCATTGTGATATGATTGGCTGAATGTGGGTTTTTGAGATGTGACTGGCTGAGAGGTGGTTTGTTACGTGATTGGCTGCATGGATTTTTTGAGATGTGATTGGCTGAGAGGGGGGAGTTTGCATTGTTATTGGCTGAGAAGGTCTGTCCGTTTCAGGTCTGGTGGCGCGTGCACTGCAGCTGCGTTTCTGGGGGAGTTTGTGACGGCTCCACACTGGGCTCATCTGGACATCGCCGGCGTAATGGGCAACAAGGACGAGGTGCCATACCTGCGCAAGGGCATGTCCGGCCGGCCCACCCGCACACTGGTGGAGCTTGCAGCTGCGCTCAGCACAGAACCCTGAGAGAACCAGAATCTCCTCTAACCTGCCGGGTCTGTCCCGTTATGTACGTCAGCTTTGAACAAATGCACTTATGACTCATAACTGAGGTAAGACTTAATGTGTAAAGATTTTGTTACAAACATTTAGAGTGACAATCTACTTTCCTCGGTTTTGGTGGATTTAGCGGCCACCCATGGTGACTGGCGGTTATAACAGGTCTATTCTACACTTCAATTCCCATAGTTCCCCGGAACATGCGGCCTTCTCACACGTTTTCCTTCTTCTGATTGTCGTATGGTTTCCTATTTGTCTTTGTTTGCAGTAACTTTACAAAAATGGATGAAAATACAACTGGGCTCAAACTCCACCCCTTCTTGTGTTTATACCTCTGAAACTATCTTGCGTTACTGCTGGAAGTTTGTGTCTCGCAAACTACGCACTCGCAAAACTCATTTCTGCCATAGGCTTCCTTGGTTTTCCTGCCATCTTCAACAAAGATTTATACTGATACTGTACCCCAACATTACTTTTATGGAAATTATTAAACTTTTGTAATGCTCCGGGATTCAAGCACTATCTAGGAGTGATACTGCTACTTGAACAAACTAAACCAAATGATATGTTATTAATTTCCTCAACATATCTGTACTGTGACATCCAATAAAAAATTATGTGAAAAAAAGTGGTGTATTATTAAGTTCATAATCCCAATTCTCCAGCAGGTGGCGATGTACTGTTGCGTTCCACAGACAGGCTTTATTGTGGTGGTGGACTGTGTTCTGAGTTGTCGTCTTGGAATATATGACACTTCTCGAAAAAGAACCCTAATTACCCAAGGTCTGTCTTCCTACAGGCGTATTTTACAAAACCGTCTTCATAATAATTTGTGAACAGTTAGTATTGAATATAAACATTAATCCTGCTGGTGGCTAGTGGTGTAAGGTTAGCTGGATCACTGATGTTCTGAACAGGATTTGCGTTCCAGCTCCTGTGTCCTCCTGTACCTGGTTCTTCAGCCACACTGCAGCACCAGGTGGTGTAGCTTACATGAGCTCTGCTGCTCCTAGTCCGGGATGACGATGTGTATCATGGTGTGTGCGCATGTGTGATGGTGTCTAACTAACAGCTTGTATGTAATGCAACTTATGTTTTTTGCTGTGTTCTTGCCACTACAATCTGCCACTGTCATTAGAAATGTGCACGTCAAACAGGATGTTCGTGAAAGAACCAATAGAAAACAACTTTTTTCAGGAATCTTATTGGCACAGGACATGAATCCAATAATTTCAGATTGAATTAAGTGTTTTTCTTTGCCAAATAAATCAATGGTAACATCTAAACGATCCCCCCTTTCTTAACACAAGCTTAAAAAATAAAAATTACTATTCTTGAATCTTTTTGACTACAGGCATAATCGTGGTCTCTTCTGAAAGGCAACCATTTTGTCAAAAGAGTCGAAATGACTCAAGATATGACTAAAACAAAGTTACGGGAGCTTAAACACAGTGGAAGTGGTAGTGTTTTTTTTTTCTCACTGAAACTATTTCCTGTTTTTGAGTGGATACAGATTTTTGGAGTTAGAAACTATAATGCATTTGGTTCGCTGAACCCTTGCAGTGAAAAGGACACTGACATGACCTTGATTTGAGTAGTGTGTGGATTTCCAAAATGCAGAGTAGGTCCCCCCATGCTTGTTTTACCACCCATGTTACAAAATAAGCGACTGTTGTGGTAATGGTAATTTAGGTTATAGCGACAGAACTGTGAATTTTAGTGCTTTCAAACGATAAATCCTGCTACCAGGCCCGTTACTGCCATGGAGGACACGTGCATGTGTGAGTGCGTGTGATGTCATGATCTCAGTATTTTAATAATATATTTTTAGCATAAGCAAATCTTTCCATTTTCACTTCAGAGAATGCCAGATTAATGCAGTTAATTGTTATGGGGGAGCATGCATTTTTTTAAGTCTGTGTACGGCCCTGTCTGCTACTCTGCTAAAGCAAAATCCCTCTCCTCTGTCCTCATCTTCCTCGACCTGTCGGCCGCCTTCGATACAGTCAACCATGAGATTCTGCTCTCATCGCTGTCTGGGATGGGTGTCACAGGTTCTGCACTCGCTTGGTTTTCCTCCTACCTCTCTGGTCGCTCCTACCAGGTGACTTGGAGGGGCGCACTCTCCGACCCTCAACCCCTACGAACTGGAGTCCCGCAGGGCTCGGTTCTTGGGCCTCTCCTCTTCTCGCTATACACCATGTCTCTTGGTTCTGTTATCTCTTCCCACGGCTTCTCTTATCACTCCTACGCTGATGACACCCAACTCTTCATTTCCTTCCCCCCTGACACCCAAATCACCACACAGATCTCTGCCTGCTTGGCTGATATCTCTGCATGGATGACTTCCCATCACCTGAAGCTCAACCTTGCCAAAACTGAGCTTCTCTACATCCCTGCTAAGTCCTCTCCGTCAATCGACCTCTCACTGACTGTGGAGGACTTTGTAGTTTCCTCCTCCCGTACGGCAAAGAATCTTGGGGTGACTCTTGATAACTGCCTCTCCCTGGCTCCACAAGTATCCTCCACTGCCAGAACCTGCAGGTTCTTCCTGTTTAATATACGCCGCATCCGTCATCTCCTGACGGAGAAAGCCACCCAGCTCCTAGTCCAGGCGCTCGTCATTTCCCGCCTGGATTACTGCAACTCCCTCCTAGCCGGTCTCCCAGCGTGCGCCATCAAGCCCCTCCAGCTGGTCCAGAATGCTGCAGCCCGCTTGATCACCAGTCAGCCCAGGTCGGCTCATGTCACCCCGCTTCTCATTGGCCTCCACTGGCTTCCTATTGCCGCACGCATCCGATTCAAGGCCCTAGTGTTGGCATTTCAGGCTGCTAAGGGGACTGCCCCACATTACATACAATCCCTGATCACTCCCTACTCCCCAGCTAGACCACTCCGGTCTGCCAGCTCTGGTCGCCTTACGATTCCCTCTCTACGGGCACCTGGCGGTCGAGCTGCACGTTCACGCCTGTTTTCCGTTCTGGTTCCTCAGTGGTGGAATGACTTGCCTACCACTGTCAGGACAGCAGAATCCCTCCCCCTATTTCGACGCAGACTCAAAACACACCTCTTCAAACTCTACCTTAGTCCCCCCTCCTGATTTACCCTGCCCCCCCCTTCTGATACCCCTATCCCTGTCTAACCCCCCCCCCCCCCCCCAAAAAAAAAAAAAAAAAAAAAAAAAAAAAAAAAATTGCACTTATGATGACGACTATATGTTTAGAACAGCAGTCCAGGTGTATTTTTCTAGTTCTGGATGTGATGCTTTGACTTGTGGTAGAACCTATGCACTTGTAAGTCGCTTTGGATTAAAAGCGTCTGCCAAATGACTAAAATGTAAATGTAAATGTACCATAGTGATTGAAAATTGCACTGTGAAAAAAGGAATGAAAACTGCCCTGGGTTGGTGAGACTTAAGGGGTTAATCAAATATTTTAGTGCACATTTTATTAGCGTCAAACCCAATTATTTAAACACACCAAATCATACACTGAAAATGGCTGCAGTGTTCATAAGGTTATTATAAACATATTAAATGTGTAACATCGTTGGCCTGACCGCCTGCTTTTTTGATGCCCATGTTTAAAAAAAGGGGAAATATTGCCACCATGTGGCTAACTGGTGTATTACTATGAAACATGGCCACCAAACAAGGCTGAAACGCACTACTGCTCTCGCATGTAGGTCTCTGCCGCTTCTGCAGAAGCCATTACTGCAACCCTGCTTTAACATATTGTGCACAGGGAATTGTGTTGGTTTGAACATTTAATTTCATCCATATGTATTTGTTGCGTTATTGTGGGACTGTACATTTTCCCCCTCCAGATTCCCAGCTCATTCATATGAAAGCTCTGATGTCTAAATTATGGACTAATTGAATGAAAAGCCTGATGGGTGTAAATATGATGACTTTAGAAACAGCAGTGGTGTTTAAACCCTAAAGTCGGAACCATACTGGATGTGTTCATGTGCACAGCAGATGACTGTGACTTACGACACTGCGCTACGTACAAAGAAAAATCAGCAGATCAACCTGTGCAAAAACATCAATTATTCCTTTAAACTCCTGCATCAAAGTGTAGCTGAGTTTGATGGATGTGTCCCTCTTTCATAAACTGTGCAATAACTTCATGATTAATAACAAAACATTTATGGTATAAATCAAATGGAAGCCAAACCAAAGCCCCTTTTGTTCTTAATGGCCTTTTCTCTACAGCTCAATGTACATCAGATGTGCTGATGTCTTTCTCCTGGAGAACAGCTGCTGAGTTTGACGGGAAAAGTATGAGTCTTCCACTTGGGGACTTGAGAGTTTCATATTAAATCAGTGGTGTGTGACTTTCTTATTAACTGATCATGGAACCTTTTAGTACCTGAGACACGTTTTGGAAAAACACAGGCCAGTGAGGTACAGGGACATTGAATGAACTGTGCTTAATTTGCCTGTACTGTGTTCTGCCTGTGTCTCTTTACTGTTTACCTTTACTGTCTGTGTATCTTCACTCTGTCTGTATATCTTTACTCTGTGTATTTTTACTATGTCCGTGTATCTTTACTGTCTGTGTACCAGTTATGTCTGGGTATCTTTACTGTCTGTGCATCAGAAGTCAAAATTTAGACCTAACATGGTGAAACACAACACTTAAAAAATAAAAAATAAGCTTCAGTGAAGCTAATTAAACGTTCTAAATGGAAAAAAATAAAATTCTAAATGTTATGATAACATGAGACCGTTATGTTCAGCAACGTACACAGGTATTCGCTAGATGACATTACGCACTCCAGAGACAGGCTAAGCAGTCAGTACTGTCTTTCCGAAGTGGGAAGCAAGCACTCAATTTGTGAAAATGTGTCGGATAGCAAGGGCAGCCAAAAAGAGACTGGATTGGACAGCGTACATAAACAAAACTCACAGCTAAATCGGCAGCTAGTTTATAATGTTAGACTAGTCATATATTAGACTAGTCATAAACACCAACAAAGTGAGTTCACTAGGCTAGCCAGCTAGCTCCAGCTACATGGAAACATGTGGCAGTGACAGTATTAATGCCAGCTAGTTAACTAGCCTATAGGCTTTTAAAAGTAGTTATACCTGGCTAGCTAGCTGACTGGCTGATACGGAATATTTCTCATTACACATGAGGGAACATGCAATCTAGTGAGCAAGATGGAACTTAATATGCAAATACCGTGTTGATGGCATACAGTTGGCTTTTCCTTAATATTTTACTGAAGAAATACGTTGAAATAGAAAAGAATGACAGTAACTAGCTATAATTTAATATCACAAATAGTTATGCATGCTCGCTAGAAAAACGGATTGAAAACTCTTAGTTCAACCAAGAATGTATCATTGAATGAATGGCAAATACCACTTTTTGGCGTTAGATAGCATTCGCGTATATGAAATAGGGAGGAAGGATTTTCATTCTTTACTACGAAAGCCTCAAAAGACAAGGAATTAAATTGATCAGCCCAAACGCTAACATCAGCCTGCCCTTCATCAAGGTATCAGCAAAGAGCTTTGACAACATGCTACTGCCCTGTAGTTTATATTCAGTTTGTGCAGACTTTCTCATTTATACCCAATTGACATGGCAGCATATTTTTCTATTGATAAATTCAACAGATACAAATGTAATTGTATATATTACATTACAATGTGATCTAAATGACTTTGACCATGGAATGATTGTTGGTGCCAGGGTGGTTTGAGTATCTCAGACACTGTTGATCTCTTGGGATTTCCATGCACAACAGTCCCCAGAGTGTGGAGAATAGTGCAAAAACAAAAAACAGGCGAGAAGCAGTTCCACAGGCAGAAACACCTTGTTAATGAGAGAGGTCAGAGGAGAAGGCCAGACTGGTCAAAGATGACAGGAAGGTGCCAGTTACACAAATAACCACACATTACAACAGTGGTATGCAGAAGAGCATTTCTGAACACACAACGCATCAAGCCTCTTCAGTGGATAGGCTACAGCAGTCCAAAAAATAAGTCTAATAAATACCTAATAAAGTGCTTAGTGAGTGTATATGAATGAGATCATAGCAACATACAGTCTATAATCTACAATATGCACTTTAATGCAGGATCTATAAATTAATCACTAGTTAAAAATGTTATGCTATGTACTGACAGTTTGTGGGCAAGCTGTGTTAAAAAGTTCTAAATAAGTATATTGCCTCTAATTTTTATGCGCAAAACTTTACAGCAGACTACTCTAAGATTGTGAGTTCTTTGAGAGCTTTGAATCTTAAACAATTTGCCCAGTGGTGAGCACATGTTGTTTGACATAGTCAGAAATTATACATGGCTGTAGCAGTTGGAAAGCAGGCTGATGTTGTTGGTAAAGTTGTGTGTGATCTTATTGGTATATCGCTGGTAAAGATATATATGCTGTAATGGATATATACAGTACACAGTGGGTAACAATATTTGTATGTGATTATATGTGAGCCTTATGAACAGAAACATGTGCTCATTTATGAATTATGAGTTTCAATTACACTTCAAATTCTCCTTTTCTTGTCTTTGAGACTGTGAGAAAAGGGAAAATGAAAGAACACAGGACTGACTGATTGACTGTGACTGTTTCAGTGACACAAAGTCTCCAGGGACCCCAGGTGGCCCCCAGCTGTTGAACTCTCCCCCAGGGGCTGGTGTTCGGGGGAGGGGGGAGGGGGCTATATGGGTGTTGCATTGCAGGTTAGCGGTGGCGGTGGGGGGCTTTTGGGGTGTAATGTCTCCTAATCCAGGAATGCCCTACAGGATGGGCCCAGTCTCAGACTGCACTACAGTCATGGAAAAGCTGATTTACTGACAGAACCAGCCCAGGGACACCATGATGGAGCTAAACCCAGGCCAAGAGGCTGTGCAGCAGGGTGAGGGGTCTATAACGGACCGCTCATGATCGTCTATGATAAGGGCGGCCTGTAGCGTAGTAGTTAAGGTAAATGACTGGGACACGCAAGGTCAGTGGTTCTAATCCCGGTGTAGCCACGATAAGATCCGCACAGCCGTTGAGCCCTTGAGCAAGGCCCTTAACCCTGCATTGCTCCAGGGAGGATTGTCTCCTGCTTAGTCTAATCAACTGTACGTCGCTCTGGATAAGAGCGTCTGCCAAATGCCAATAATGTAATGATCGGACCGCTGCTTATAGATCCTTTATTTTCCTCAGCAAAACTGATTGACTGTTTTTTATAATTTTAAAAAGCTTGTCAGTAATATAGCTCTGGCCCATCAAAGCTCAGAGTCCAGCCCTCTCTCAATCAGACATCTGACATCTCTCAACCCTCTGAATACATCACCATCCCGCATCATTAGCACTCTCTGAATACTCCACCATCCTGTGGGCTTTAGCACTCTCTGAATACTCCACCATCCTGTGGGCTGTAACACACTCTGAACACACCACCATCATGTGGACGGTAACACTCTGAATACTCCACCGTCCTGTGGACTGTAACACTCTGACTACACCACCTTCCTGTGGGCTGTAACACACTGTGAATACACCACCATATTATGGACTTTAGCACTCTCTGAATACACCACCATTCTGTGGACTGTAACACTCTGAATACACCACCTTCCTGTGGGCTGTAACACACTCTGAATACACCACCATATTATGGACTTTAGCACTCTCTGAATACACCACCATCCTGCTGCTTTAGCGCCCTCAATACACCACCATCCTGTGGCTATCCGCCCAGCAGTGTTTACACGTCTGTATGCAGAACAGACAGGAAGCTGCTTGGATACAGCACAGGAAGTCCAATGAAAAGGGCCTTTTCTGCGTCTTTTAGGAAGTCAGACTGTGAATTCTTGGGGATGGAGGCACAGGATGCAAGGCGAGCCATGATCTGCCTGCTGAATGAAGTAGAAACGCTGGGTTTTCAGACAGAGGAAACAATGTTTAAACACACTCACTTAAACTCAACGCTTATCAATGGCTTACTTTAGAGCAAAATTCCTCCATCAGACTCCACTTGCTTCCGTGTGTGTGTGTGTGTGTGTGTGTGTGTATTTAACTCCGATTCAAACAGACAAAGTATTTGATGAAGTGACATAAATCTGTCTGAAACATACCATAAATGGCCTGTGTGATATTATTTGAATAACTGAACATTGTGGAACTGCTTTCCATCGTACACAGTAGAGATGCAGGGGTGACCTCTTTGTGAGCTGTAAGGCCACTAACATCTCCTACAGACACAGCGAACACACTGACTCCAGGAGCTGGGAGTCACTGCTGATTTGCTCTGAAAATAAGTAATAGCCCAGGAAACAGAGACAACATCGCCTCCTCTACCATTTTGCAGGCCTTTATGCTACTCTGAGTAACATAGGGGGGGGGGTTTCTGATTGAGGATGGTGACTGATGGGTGTTATTATCTGAAGCGTGATGTTTGCAGCATCATCCGTGCCAACGGCCATCTTGATTTCATTAGTGTAACCACTCAAGGGTCATTGTGTAAATACTCCTCTCCCCTCTCCCTCTCTCTCTGTCCTTTTTCACCCCCACTTTTCTCCTCATTTTGCTTCTGCCTGCCGGCACATATCTTCTCCTTCCCAGCATGCATCTGGCTCTCTATTGTGACTCTGTCTCTGATTGTAATCAGCCCAAAGAACATCTCATTTGCGCCAAACAAGCTCTTTAATCAAAGCGTATCATCATGCATTCGATACAACACTTTATCTGAAGCAAACAAGATGCGTTTTTTCCTTTTCTGCAGTTAAATACTCTGTGTTACTGACTGTGGGAGAGGACAGGGTTTTCACTGACCTTCAGGGTGATGAGACGCTGACTACCGTGTGTGTGAGTGTGGGATCAGGAGTGTGTGTTCATGTGAGAACAGTGTGTGTGATTGAGATTTAGAAGTGTGTGTGAGATCAGTGTGTCTGTGGGATCAGGAGTGTGGGTTTGAGTGAGATCAGAGTGTGTGAAAATGAGATCCGGGTGTGTGTGTGAGATCAAGAGTGTCTGTGTGTGGGACCAGGGGTGTGTGAGAGATTTGGATCTGGAAGTGTGTATGTGTGTGTGAGAGAGATTCAGCAACGTGTAAGGCTGAGATTACCCAAGTGCCACTGTGACCACTGTACATTCCTCTTTTACTGCCTTATATACCGTGAGACAGGCCCAAAAACCAGCCTCAGATACGTGAGACAGGCCCAAAAACCAGCCTCAGATACGTGAGACAGGCCTAAAAACCAGCCTCAGATACGTGAGACAGGCCCAAAAACCAGCCTCAGATACTGTGCGACAGGCCTAAAAACCAGCCTCAGATACGTGAGACAGGCCTAAAAACCAGCCTCAGATATGAGAGACAGGCCTAAAAACCAGCCTCAGATACGTGAGACAGGCCCAAAAACCAGCCTCAGATACTGTGAGACAGGCCTAAAAACCAGCCTCAGATACTGTGAGACAGGCCTAAAAACCAGCCTCAGATATGAGAGACAGGCCTAAAAACCAGCCTCAGATACTGTGAGACAGGCCTAAAAACCAGCCTCAGATACGTGAGACAGGCCTAAAAACCAGCCTCAGATACTGTGAGACAGGCCTAAAAACCAGCCTCAGATACTGTGCGACAGGCCTAAAAACCAGCCTCAGATACTGTGAGACAGGCCTAAAAACCAGCCTCAGATACGTGAGACAAGCCTAAAAACCAGCCTCAGATACTGTGCGACAGGCCTAAAAACCAGCTTCATACAAAAAAGCAAAATATTTAACCAAATACTGCACTCGACTAACTGCTACTGCGCCATACATACATCTGGATGGATATTCAAATAATCTTTAAAATAATTATAAAAATCGCAATAACTATAATAATAACAACAAAACAACAACAGTAATAACAAAACAACAACAGCAACTACTACTACTACTACTAATAATAATAATAATAATAATGATAATAATAATAATAATATTAGTAATCATTTGGAACAGTAAAAAGGCTATTTAATGTTTGAGTTTGCAGGGGAGTGATTATTTTGCAAACAGATGTAAAATATGAAATATTTTAGTTACTGTTCTAGAGAGAATTGATGTGGTAGAGGTGCCCCGTGCACATGGTTGGGCAGACCCACCCAGCCCCAGATCAACCCCCCCCCCCCACCCCCCCACCCCCCAGTGCATAAAGGGGGGACTCCCGCTGCTAGGAGACAATCGGGGAGAGTCCTCAGGAATCCACCAAGTTCAAAGCGCAAGCCGAAGCCCAGCCTTAAACATCGGCTTAAAGGGACCCTGCTGTTACCATTATCCCCGCGGATTTCACCGGGATTGAAGCGGGATTTGGGAATATCTCCTGTGCCACTCCGCTGACTTCAGAGGCCGCTGAAAGGGGTGGCACAGACTCTTTAATTAGAAACATGTCAGGCCTTTTTTTAATCACAAAACAGATACTTTATTGAGCACTTTGACAAAGGCTGAGAGGGAAACAAAGTCAGTCCTAATGCCCCTTTGATCACAGACAGGCCTTTGTGTCTCCTGGCTGGCACACATTCTTTAACTTTTGTGTAAATGTGTAATTAGTGGGACAATTCACTCCAGCTAAAGTCCCTCAGATCCCCCATAGGCAGGCCTACGATGGCCCCCGTGTGGTTTCTCTTTTCAGTGTGGGCTCTAACTAGCGTTATTTCATTCACTCATTCACAACTCTTTCTGTTGTAAGGAATACAATGGTTACCAGAGTAGAAGTGTTATAGGTTACAATCCCAGGTGGTCAAAAGTTTTACGTGTGGTATGACATATCAGACAAGTGAAAATTAACCACAGAACTTTGTGGCAGAACTTTAATTTAAAGTACAACCCGTGAAGTTTGGTGAATTAGGCATCATCACTAAGATGAACTTGCACAAACAAAGTCGCAGTTACAGATGCCAGTTACAGACCAATGCTGACAGAATTCTGGCCATTGTCTCTTGTAATAGGTGGGGTGGTTCTGTGTGTGTGTGTGGGGGAGAGTGTTTTGGCCATCTATCTATCTCCAGTCTGGAGCGGGTTTAGTATCCACTGCCCAAATTCTCTTCCTGTTCTGCCCCCAGCGGATCTGCCCCTGCCTGGGAACCTGGTGTCTGTCCAGGAGATGAGCCCAGCAGATAAGCATGCTGGGAAGGGCTGGCGGTACAGCGGTAAGCGTTACCCACTAATCTGCACTGACGGGAACAGGGTGTGTTTTTGGAACACGGCTTCGGGAGTCTTCGTGGAGGGGGCAGTGCGGTGGGAGAGGGGGACTCTGGGACACGGACATCCCCCAGGCCAGGCACTTCCTGTTTATCTCCCCTTTATTAGGCACTGAGGTCATGACACATTTCCCCCAATACAGGACAGCCTGCGTGTGTGTGTGTGTGTGTGTGTGTTTGGGTGATCTAGAGCTTGAAATGCTTATTATGTAGAGAGTGACAATTCCAGTAGCAGACCACCGGACAGGATATTTATCATTCAGAGAAATTTGTTTCTATAACAGTTCTCAGATAATATAGCTTAGAGGAGACTTTAACTCTGCAGCTTGTGTGTGTACAGTAGTTTTCAAAGCGAGTATCAAATGGAGTCATGCCCAACTGTACACAGGCCGTAACTCAGAATCAGTGTTTTCTCTAGTCTCATATGTCCTGGAAAGGGCAGATTTGATGTGTAGCTTGCTAGATTGACAACCATTTTATTTTACATCAGAGCCGACTGTGTTATGAAGGAAATCCCCCCAGCTTGACCTGTGCCAAACCACATGGAATAACATGGAAAAGGCACAATTATTCCCTGATACACTTAATAATCTAAATACACTCGCTATTATAAAAACATAATTATGTCCCTATTTGCTTGGCATTAAATACATTTCAAGATTAAATAAATTAAGAAAGATTTATACTCCCCCGGTGACCAGTAAGAGAGTGAACTTTCACTTTCACTGCATTACATAATTATTTATGGTCTTTCAAACTGATTTTAATGGTTACAATTTCAGCACTTCTTGACACGAGTGATATATCAACAATTAGTGAAATTCATATTACCAATTTACAATCTGTGGACTCTCAATAAATCATCTTATTAGGCAGTTTGTAACATAATACACTGTCTCTTAAAGTAATGTGTGTCTTTAGTTATTCATGGTTTATCTGGAGTAATTGACTATGCACTAAAACAACGACTGCTGGAAATTCTAGCTCATATAAGATTCACTGAATAATGCAGCCCTAAAATTAAGAGCAGGGAGCTTTCTGAATCCTCACAGAATGTCACTTAATTTGTTTTGATATCTGGTAAATAGCACTGCACAGAATTTAAACTAAACATTATTTTGTGTCGAACATTTTGTGTGTGTCTAGTTCAAGTTCACTCTCGGCTGATTTGGTTTGGTTTGAAAAATTTTAGGATCATTAAACTAGTTAATCTCCTCAAGAAGACAAACACTACATTTCCAGCCCACAGATGCAGTTCCTGTCCTTATGTAATTTTTAATAACCAGCACATACCTCACACTCTGTTTTGAGGGAAGTTTCCGGAAGCTTCTCTGCAGTTGAGGAAATTGTTCTGTGGCAGCTCCAGCGGAGAGAGCCGTGACCTTTGACCTTCCCGTGGGAGTAAAGATAAAGTGCGGAGATTGCACGTCTGTGTATTTTTAGATGAATTATTAGATTCTGCTCCATACTGCATGGGAGAAAGAAGCTGGTCAGCCTCATCTCCCAGGCCAGCTGCAGCAATCAAGTTTTCCGCCAGTTGTGGAAAATCTGTCATCCACTAACTGTGGAAAATGTGGTCTCTCTGTAACGTTTATGAACTGATCTCACTTTGTCCTGTGAGCTGATACATAATTAGATTAGGGAGGAAGTTTTTGTTTTTAGGTGTTATTTGGTGTGTGTTTGGGTAGCGTGAGAGTGTGAGACAGAGCCTGAAGCTGTGTGTCTCATGCCAAAAGTGAGAGTTGGCAACTCTGTCACACAAAACCCAGGCAGGACTTGGCTGACCACAGTATCAGTCTGCCCTGCACATGAGCTGGGTCCCGGATAAATAACAAAGGTTAGCTAAGAATGCTAATGTCCTTTCACTGTCATTCCTCCACCCACAGCTAGAGGGTGCTGATGCCTACACTGCAGTACTCCTGCTAAGAGAACACCTGGAACTGCACTAAAACACCTGCAGGTGACGGACAGCTAATACCTTTTATCACACACACTTAATTACATCTTCTGTGTGTGTGTGTGTGTGTGTGTGTGTGTGTGCATGTGCGTGTGTGTGTGTGTGTGTGTGTGAGTGTGTGTGTGGAAACTGTTATTTAGCTTATCTCATAGATTCTCTTGTCTCTGGTGTTCAGTTTATACTAATACTCAACATCTGACTGCTAAGAATTTGCTTCAGGATGATTTACAGTTATTATTCTCTCCCCTCAATCTCAGCACCAAACAGAGTGAAATCATCAAAACGAATCAAAATCAGAGTGAACTGCAATGGAAGTTTAGCTCAACAAAAGAATCATAATTTCAGCGAGTTGTAGAAATGATTTTGTTGACAGGGAGGATGAAATACGGCAAGTTGGGGGAGATGGATGGGAATGTTCCCTTATTTCCAGATCAGCGGCTCTCTTCTGACCCAAACCAAACCACACTCGATCCTTTCATCGAAATAGGTAACAGGTACAATAGGTAATTTTGGACTCCTAACGGTCAAGAGAGGAATTGCAGCAACAAACACCCTCAAAACACAGCATGCACTGTTTCGGAAAGTTGACAGTGATAAACATGACATCTTTTCGTAGTAAGAAAATGTTCGCCGAACAGGTGACTTTATGAAATGTTTAGTGTGCTGCGCAACACTATTTATATGTTTTGTCTTTTTGAAGTTTTCACTTCAGCTAACCAACTATATTATGAGCAAGCAAGTTATTTGGCTATGGAACTAGCTGCCTATATAACTAAGGTATGATAGTGCACCACAAATGATGCAACTGCAACTTACAGTTTGATACAAATAAAGGTTTAGCTAAACACGAATGATTCAACACGTAAATAAATAAAAAGGAACGTGTAGCTGCCCAAATTTCAAGCTATCACTAAAACTCCGTATACTAGTGCTTATTATCCAAGAAAAGACTACATATCTAGTTATGCAACGATACCAGTTTGTTATCGGTAGCAACAAGCAAATGAGCTATTAGTTAACTTGCTGGACTTACAAATATCCACCTGAGACACAATGTGTGCAACAATGCTCGCAACGCTTGCTACTATGTTCTTATTGCCTCAGGTGGATATTTGTAAATTTTTAGAGCTAACTATGGCTAATTTGTTTGTTGCTACCAATAGCGAACTGGTATTGTTTTATAACTAGATATGTAGTCTTTGCTTAGATAGTAAGCAGTAGTATAGCTATAGTTTCACTGACAGTTTATCTGGAGTGAAATTTGGGCAGCTACAAGTGAAATCTTAAGCTTAAATTATTGTACAGCTGTGCAATGTTTTGATACAGAGTGACGACCTGTCAACTGTATGTTTTGAAACCAGAATTTAAGGACAATAAATACAGGCAGAGGGTGAGTCAACATGTCAGTGAGCCTTTTTCAACAATAGGAAGGCATTTACCATGGTCTTGTAACAATGTTTTAACACAAAAATCTTACCTATTGTCCCTTTAATCCCCTGACCCAGGTAACACCATGTCCATCAGCATTTCATATGCGGACCTGTGAGTTTTTAATAGGAAAGCCCTTTATTATTATTATTATTATTATTATTATTATTATTATTAGTAGTAGTAGTAGTAGTAGTAGTAGTAGTAGTAGTAGTACTAGACTCACTCACACACACACACACACACACACACACACACACACACACACACACACACACACACACAAACATGTCTGTTTTAAGCCCAAGCTTCTCATCCTTGTACTTCTTTCTAATGCAGGTCCTGCATGTTTTTGCAGGATTATCCTGCTCTACACCGAGGCTCATGCCCCATCCAGAAATCGAGGGACTTTTTCTCTGACATGAAACATCCTCACCATCTCTCCTGGGCATGTGTGTTGGACGCTCCTGAATGTTTTCGATTTCTCATGTTCCTAACAGCATTAGAAATGAACACACAGAACAATGACTGCGTAATTCTACTCCCTTACACCACTTCCTTTCTTAGGGAGAAAAATAGTCGCGTTAAAATCAGGGCCAAAGTGTCGCACATTCCCATTCAGCCTTCCTTCCTGTACACAAAATACTGAAATGCACAAATTCCAAAAACCTCCAGCAACCTGCCTGCTGAACTCATGTTTTTCCTGTATATTTCCTTTGTTCTTATGAGTTTAAAAAGATCCTTTTTGGGCAGTTCCAGCGTCCCAGTGTCAGGTTTCTCAACTGGTTTTCCGTTGCATTGAGAAGGTGCCAGAAGGAGAAACTCAATGCTTAATAAAAGTAGTAACTTTAAGTACAATTCTGACACCTTAGAACAAAGTTTATTTTATATTTACAAAAGCATAGTTCTGAGAAAGTTTTACTTTCCATATACCATGTTTATATTTGATACACCCATTCTGCTGCCCACAGTCTAGTACAGGTATGTACAGGTGAGTAGTGCCAGTCACAGGTGTACAGGTGACCTGGTTGTTTCCTCCTGCAGCCTGTATGCAGCTCTGATCTCTTCCACCAGATAAAGGCCTTTACTCACTCCAGCAAACCTGTTCTGGGGATTTAGAGCTGTGTGCAGGTATCTGTTTAGCTTCATCAGTCCAACTCATACCCCAGCACTAGTGGAATAAACATACACACACTCACACACAAACACTTATACATGCTCTCTCTCTCCCTCTCTCTCTCTCTCTCTCTCTCTCTCTATCTCTCTCTCTCTCTCTCTCTCTCTCTCTCTCTCTCTCACACACACACACACACACACGCACATGCGCACACAGACAGACACACACACTTGCACGTCCACTCACACAATCACCCACCCACACACACACACACACACACACACACACACATACTCACAAACCCACACCCACACAGGCTTTCGGCTGCAGTAGATGCCAGGAAGTGTAGCAGACAGAGGATGATGGATGTCCAGGTCAGATTGTTTACAGGAACAAGGTGTTCCAGCACTCTGACACTCCGACTGAGACATCCAGCATGGAGGGTGTTTATCATCCGCCTGAAAAATAAGTCTCAAATATTATTCATTTATACAGATACTTAATTATATCCATATTTATTTTCCTAATTACATTCATGCTTACAGTGCCAAGTTAATCTATCAGTAGACATGGTCTCACAGAGCTGGTCTGATTGGAAGGGAAGCCTGCTTTACTGGAGCAGCAGAATAAGGGGAAAGGTCCTGAATGTGAGCACTAGCCGAGGCTTAAACTAGCTCACTCAATTCCAATGTCTGGTCTGGAAGGAACACATACACACATGCTCTCTCTCTCTCTCTCTCTCTCTCTCTCTCTCTCTCACACGCGCACACACACACACACGCACACACACACACAAAAGCACTTCTCAATAATAACAGGTGTTTCTGGCTTTTAATATTGTTTTCTTCTTTCTTTCTTCTCTAAATATAATACGTCTTTCTGAAATGTTCGACTGCACGCGCTCAGCATCCAGGAGCCCACCACACTATGAGAAGAATTTAATCTGAAACTGGAATTGCGGGTTTTGTGGGTTGACCTGCAGACCGTTTTACTGACCCATTTCCCCCAATATCAGTCTGAGGACATAATCCCAACACCTACAACACACTCCTAAACCCAACCCTATAATCCAAACCCAACACACACCTAACCATAAACCTAACCCAACACACACCTAAACCAAGGCCTAACCCAGCACAACAACCAACAACTCCCACCAACCGTTTATATTTCATATACAGTATGTCATATTCCAAATTAATATTGATAATTTCACAAAATCCATATATGGGAATGAAACCGGTTCAGGGAAGGGCTGGTCAGACAGAGCCGGTCACAGACTGGGCTGACAGGAAGCACACTAAAAGACAGTGATTTGTGATGAAATGGAGGACTGTATTGTTTTGGAGATTCTGGACTTCCTGATGCAGTCATCTGGTAGCCATTTAGCAGGAGTGTAATTACAGAAATTAGGCTGCCATGAGGAATGTGTTTTATCAACAGCGCAGGAAGAGAACCTCCAGGAGTCCCTGGCTTCCTGATTAATTGCACGTTCCTCCTCGACCGCTTCCACCCGCCTGCAGATGGCTCGTATTAAAACTGAGCTGATGTTTCCTCAGTAAGGAACTCAGGGTTACTGTAGTCAGTTACTGTATTAAAATACCAACCACTCTTTCTCTTTGTCCAGTGTCATTTTTCACTGTGGCGGAAGAGCGCCCTCATTTGATCTCATTTTTATATAATGCCTATAAAGCACACTGAAATGGCATTTTACAGTAATACAGTTTAGGCAAAGTGTTCTATTAGAATTAAAGTTACTTGGTTTTGAGGATTTGGTTTCTGATCTCCCTTAATGGGTAGTCCTTTTGGCAGTTTCCACACACTCGCACAGTGCACACACACACACACACACACACACACACACACACACTCACCTCCCTCCTCTTTTGTCCCAACATACCTTCCACGTCCTCTTTTCAAACGCTCCTTAACGGAAGTGAGCTCTGCTGTGCAGCAAATCACATCTGCCACTGCGGAATGCAGGATATTTAGAGGAAAACTGCATTAATTGAGTTCAGCTTTATACTTTAAGATCCAGAACTCGCATGTTAGCATCCCAGGGGTTGTGGGTCGTGGAATATCTCACTCCTCTTCATTCAGTATGAGATGAGAGAACATTTGTGCCTCACATGTAGCATCAGGTTTATATTGTCCCACATATGTACACTACATGTGCAGTACAGCATTAAAACAAAGTTTAGACTGAGTTTAGGTACATTTGCATTTAGAGAAACATGCAACTATAATAACTAAAATGACACGTATAACTGACATATTTCTGCAGAAAATGCAAGCTGTAACCAGTAACAAAAACAAAACTATTATTATAGTATTTCTCAAACCCTAATATGACACAAGTGTGAATGATTTCAATAGATAACCTCAGTGACAGGCATAAATTAATCACAAACAAAGCAGACTAAATGAGAACATGCTTGTCCTGGGGCTTGATTGAAGCCAGGTATGTGTCTGCAGCACTCTGTTAATACTGGACCACGGCAGCCCAAACACTGGGGAAGGGGTAGGAATGAATCTCTGAAAGCAAAGCCAGAAATATGCAGCACAACATTGATTAAGAACGAAGCTCAAACAGAGAAAGTCACGTTTGACCGAGGCAGCTGCTGCTATGTTGACCTCTGCTGATTCCAGGAATTCAAACAAGCCAGAAGCAATACTCATTCCAGGAAAATGAAAAAATTAAAGTTAATACTCTCGCCAAAAGAAGAAACTGGCCAGTTCCCTCTTTCATATTCCTCCCTTACATGAGTTACACCACAATGTAGCAGGACCGTGTTTTTCTTTCACAGAGGAGTTACACCACAATGAAACAGTTTTGTTCTTTCTTTCATAGAGAGCAATATGAGCAGCAATAGCAGCTAAGTGACACATGTTATCAGAAAAAAAGAATAAAAGGGCGATAAGCCATTATATAACTCTACATGAAGGAGCTTTAGGAGCAGTTGTTGAAGCTCATTCATATACAAATAGTGATTTATGCATTCAATGTTTGTAAATATATAAGTTATACAACCATAATAATGCATATGAAGTTTATGCATGCCTATGATTAAGGACTGATTATACACTCGGACTATGAATTAAATTAGGCCCCTGTCTCCCATGATAATCATTCTACTATCTTACTACAGTGGAGCATTAAGAATTTTATCTCCAAGCAAAATGGTTATTACTCATGTAACATCCAGTAAATATGCTAAACGCGTGGATGCCTGTGCAAACGAACCATAGAGCCAATGGGTTTGGGGGTGTAATGCAGGAAAGAAGGCAGAGCAGATTCAGCACGGCATAGCTCTGTGGAAGCACGTTTAGGGAAAGCTTATCTCTAGATTGGCCGTCCTGTCTCAGGAACCACTCAAATCTAAAGACCCCCCCCCCCCGAATATCTACAAAGGCGGAGATATGAGTGAAGCTGTTGCAGGAAGAGGGGCCTACAGCTGGAAGTGCAGCTGTCACAGTGACACACAGCAGGGACAGCACGGTGAACAAAGCAAGACCAGCTCTCATTTTAGCTGCAAGGAAACTCATTGCCACAGGTGTGTGTGTGTATGCGTGCCTGTGTGTGTGTGTATGTGTGCATGTGCGAGTGTGTACTGTATGTGTGTGTGTGTGTGTGTTTGTGTATTGTATGTGTGTATGTGTTAGTATTACTGCTGTGACATTAGGTAATGGTGGTTGGAAACTTGGTGCATCAGATTAAAGTGAGAAGTGAAATGTCCGGTTGGAACTGCCTGTGCCTCTGCAGTCAGAGACAAAGCCTCGGTCTGTGGCATTAAGTGGAATGTTACTGAATGCCGATGTAGCTAAAAGACCACATTTTCTAGAGTAGCAAATGGGACAGTGATTGGTTTGGTTTCCTGTAGTGGCAAATAGCTTCATAATTGTTTATGTATTACATTTCCAGGAGTTTCAGGCCAGTTATAGGTGCAGTCTGGGGGTTCAGCAGGCTCTCCCCTATTTGTCAGTCTGAATCCACCTCTCTCCACCTATTGCTCAGTGACTCCATCTCTCCCCCTATTGGCCAGTATCTGACTCCATCTCTCCCCCTATAGGCCAGTATCTGACTCCATCTCTCCCCCTATTGGCCAGTATCTGAATCCACCTCTCCCATTATTTACATTAATCGCATTTGGCAGACGCTCTTATCCAGAGCAACGTACAGTTGATTGGACTCAGCCGGAGACAATCCTCCCCTGGAACAATGCAGGGTTAAGGGCCTTGCTTAAGGGCCCAACAGCTGTGCGGATCATTTTGTAACTTCCCTGTTTTAATAAAGCCTGCCTTTTTCATGTTGTCCCTGAGTCTGCTATTGGTTCCCTCTGCCCAATTCCTGACACTCTCCCTTATTGGCCAGTATCTGACTCCATCTCTCTCCCCCTATTGGCCAGTATCTGACACCATCTCTATCCCCTTGTGTTTGAGGGCTCCTTGATTTGCATGTGGAGTCTCGCCATTAACAGACCAGAGAGGTGAGAGGTCTGACCATGAGGAGGGAGTTCCGGTCCATATGTTTATTTACGGTGTGTTTATGGTCCATTTACGGTCGTTTTATGGCCTTTATGGTGCTGATGGCTCCAGCACCTCTCTGCCGGGACAGGGGTCAAGTCTGACCAGTGTGACCTGCCCCCTCCAAACTCATTACACTGCTGCTGGATGATTGGAAGGTGGAAGAGCATTTGAACACACATTTGAATGCACTTTTCTGAATGATAGAATCACTGCATAGTGCTTTGAAACTGATAATAGTATGGTGTATGTTATGAACAGGAATAATTGTGACTATAATAACTGTAATGTACTTACATTTTACATTTTTACATTTTATTCATTTGGCAGACGCTTTTAATCCAAAGCGACTTACAAGTGCATAGGTTCTACCACAAGTCAAAGCATCACATCCAGAACTAGAAAAATACACCTGGACTGCTGTTCTAAACATATAGTCGTCATATAAGTGCAATATTTTTTTTTATTTTTTTTTTATTTTTTTTTTTTGGGGGGGGGGGGGGGGGGGTTAGACAGGGATAGGGGTATCAGAAGGGGGGGGTGGGGTAAATCAGGAGGGGGGACTAAGGTAGAGTTTGAAGAGGTGTGTTTTGAGTCTGCGTCGAAATAGGGGGAGGGATTCTGCTGTCCTGACAGTGGTAGGCAAGTCATTCCACCACTGAGGAACCAGAACGGAAAACAGGCGTGAACGTGCAGCTCGACCGCCAGGTGCCCGTAGAGAGGGAATCGTTAGGCGACCAGAGCTGGCAGACCGGAGTGGTCTAGCTGGGGAGTAGGGAGTGATCAGGGATTGTATGTAATGTGGGGCAGTCCCCTTAGCAGCCTGAAATGCCAACACTAGGGCCTTGAATCGGATGCGTGCGGCAATAGGAAGCCAGTGGAGGCCAATGAGAAGCGGGGTGACATGAGCCGACCTGGGCTGACTGGTGATCAAGCGGGCTGCAGCATTCTGGACCAGCTGGAGGGGCTTGATGGCGCACGCTGGGAGACCGGCTAGGAGGGAGTTGCAGTAATCCAGGCGGGAAATGACGAGCGCCTGGACTAGGAGCTGGGTGGCTTTCTCCGTCAGGAGATGACGGATGCGGCGTATATTAAACAGAAAGAACCTGCAGGTTCTGGCAGTGGAGGATACTTGTGGAGCCAGGGAGAGGCAGTTATCAAGAGTCACCCCAAGATTCTTTGCCGTACGGGAGGAGGAAACTACAAAGTCCTCCACAGTCAGTGAGAGGTCGATTGACGGAGAGGACTTAGCAGGGATGTAGAGAAGCTCAGTTTTGGCAAGGTTGAGCTTCAGGTGATGGGAAGTCATCCACGCAGAGATATCAGCCAAGCAGGCAGAGATCTGTGTGGTGATTTGGGTGTCAGGGGGGAAGGAAATGAAGAGTTGGGTGTCATCAGCGTAGGAGTGATAAGAGAAGCCGTGGGAAGAGATAACAGAACCAAGAGACATGGTGTATAGCGAGAAGAGGAGAGGCCCAAGAACCGAGCCCTGCGGGACTCCAGTTCGTAGGGGTTGAGGGTCGGAGAGTGCGCCCCTCCAAGTCACCTGGTAGGAGCGACCAGAGAGGTAGGAGGAAAACCAAGCGAGTGCAGAACCTGTGACACCCATCCCAGACAGCGATGAGAGCAGAATCTCATGGTTGACTGTATCGAAGGCGGCCGACAGGTCGAGGAAGATGAGGACAGAGGAGAGGGATTTTGCTTTAGCAGAGTGGAGTGCCTCAGTGACCGCGAGCAGGGCGGTTTCAGTGGAGTGGCCACTCTTGAAGCCAGACTGGTTGGGGTCATGGAGATTGTTGTGGAGAAGATAAGTGGACAGTTGGGAGCAGACCGCCCGTTCCAGGGTTTTAGCGAGAAAGGGAAGAAGAGAGACAGGCCGGTAGTTGTTCAGGGCAGAGGGATCGAGAGTAGGTTTTTTGAGGAGGGGAGTGACTCTGGCCCTCTTCAGGGAAGAGGGCATGGTGCCGGAAGAGAGGGAGGTGTTGATTAGAGAGGAGAGAAAAGGGAGAATGTCCTCAGATATAGATTGTAGGAGGGGAGAGGGGATGGGGTCAAGAGGACAGGTGGTTGGGCGGTGGGAAGTAAGGAGTTTCAGCGTGTCGGCATCAGAGAGGGGAGAAAAGGAGGTTAGGGAGTTGGGGAGGGTAGGAGGGTCAGCAGGGGTGGAGGGTTGGGAGAAGGAATTGCGAATAGCATCGACCTTCTTTTCAAAGAAGGAGACAAAGTCATCAGGTGTGAGTGATGAGGGGGGTGGGGGGGGGGGGGGGGGCAGAAGAGAGGAGAAAGTTGAAAACAGTTTGCGGGATTAGAGGCGGCCGCATTAATTTTCGAGTGAAAGAAGGAAGATTTAGCTAGAGAGACAGAGGAATGGAAAGATGATAAGAGGGCATGGAAGGAAGCCATATCACTGGGGAGACAGGACCTTTTCCATTTTCTCTCCGCCGCCCGCAGTTCGGTTCGGACTTACTGAAAATATATTTAATATATCAATTCTACCCCAAATTGGACCTTAAATCTGTGAATGCTGACAACCTTAAATCATGGTCAGGGCAGTAATATTTAACAAGCCACTACACCGTGAAGAATCCAGTGACGTGTCACTGGTAAAGAGTGTGGAATTGATCATTTCCTTCCTGGTGTTGACTCAGCCTAAGCGCATTTTCAGGGTGACGTCCGAGCCCCTTCTGTAGGACACCCAGCACCATTCTGCTCACTCTGACAGCCAATTTAATGTAACCGGGAATTTGTTTATGAAATGATTTCCCAAGAAAAAATGTCAGTAGTAAAATAAAAAAAAAACACATCAGATTTTGACCTCTCTGTAATTTTGAATGTTTTTAAACATCCACAATGATGCCTTATTTGTCTGCCTCTCCCATTATTTTATGGTACACTTGTATCTTTAAAATCTCTTTAAAACAAACAAAAAAACATTAATATACTGTATGTGTCATGTGCTTTGTTGATAGAAAGGTAAGAGGTGAAGGTGATGTTAGCTTTAGTGAAAGGGGACAGTTTACTAGCCCAGTTTAAGCAGATTAAATCTTTTTTTAGCTGTCCAAAGTAAATGGTAAATGGTAAAATGGCAGGCATTTATATAGCACCTTTATCCAAAGTGCTGTACAATTGATGCTTCTCCATTCCTCCATTCATACAGCTCATCGGGAGCATTTGGGGGTTAGATGTCTTGCTCAGGGACACTTCGACACAGCCCGGGCGGGGGATCGAACCGGCAACCCTCCGACTGCCAGACGACTGCTCTTACTGCCATGTCATGTCATGTCACCCCCTAGTAACGTGCTTGATTATCTGGAAACAAGATATTAACAAGATATTAAACACAACGACCAAACTTTTGTGTCAAGTGTACCGTGTACACTTTTTTAAGGGTGGCATTGCTGTGTTAGCCTCTCTGTTGAGGATTGCAGGGCTGTGTTAGCCTCTGTGCTGAGGATAGCATGGCTGTGTTAGCCTCTGTGCAGACACTGTGTCAGCCTATGTGCTAAAGGTAGCACAGCTGTATGGTAGCTTCTGTCTGGACACTGTATTAGCCTCTGTGCTAAGGGTAGTACGGCTGTGTTAGCCTCTGTATGTGTTACAGGTGCCAGACTCTGAGTTACTGGTTTGTTTGTGTGAGATGACTGCGCTCTGTGTGTACTCTGTAAATCATTGACAGGCTGGTTATGTGAGCAGCGCTCGGCAGTGTTCTGATCACGGGCCAGTTCGTCAGCGAGACTGCCTGAAATGCTCATGGCCAAACGAACAGGAACTTCGGCTTTTTACACAACACACTTATTCCTGTCCTGAGGAAGGCCTTGGAGAGCGGAATAAACAGGACCGGGGATGGAGGAATATGTCCTGTCTGCATGCCCTATTGGGTGGGTTGGCTAAGCTGGTACCCTCTCCTCCAACTATAGAGGGTAAACTGGGCTTTACTTGGGTTAGGTGTGTACGGTATATCCTGGGCTAATATAACTATAAACTGTAAACAGTTAAACCCATTTCCCTGCTGTTTGGAATACAACCTTATGCACCACCTCCCTGAGACTAGTTCAGCCTGGGGGGTTCATGGGTGATACTGCTCCTTGAGCAGATATGGTTTACTTCTATTGCAGTTAGTGTTTCATCCCATTTACCTGTACTTATTTTCATTATTATTGTTTTATTATTATTTGTCAGGATTTGCTTGTTTGTTCATTTTTTTTTGTTTTCCTCAACAGATTACTCTACCAGTTCCGAATTAAATTATTTGCGGTCACTTTTGGAACTGTTCTTCCCTCTAGGGTTTTCAGCGCACTTGTACCTGTTTATGCACTTTGTGTTGTATGTTGCTCTGGAAATGTGTGACCATATAACAGCTGATCCTCTCCCGACTCTGTATCCTGATTGGCCAAAATAAGCCGCGTCCAGCGCTTAATGCCCCGCCGTTCACTACAGGTGACATCACTCAGGTGCTCGATCGGATTTCACCTCTGACAAAAGACTTGTTAGTTTCGGGCAGGTTCCCATGGGTTTGGGTGAAAGAAAAAGGCTGAAATTCTACACAGAGACCGAGACAAAGGGAAAATATCACCATTTTCAAAAGAGCTCGCTCCTTTCTCATGAATAGGCTCTTGAATATGTCCATCTTCCCTAATCAAGTTACAGTTTAATATGGAGATTAAACAGGCTGGCGGTAGTGTGTTGTGCAGCAGTAAGTGTAGAGAAGTGTAATGGCTACGCTGGCAGTGTAATGGCAATCTCAGCGGATGGTGTCGGGGCATGATGGCTGATGGCCAGGGAGGCTGGGATCTGATGGATTATCACCAGAGTGGGAGCCAACCTCTCTGAGCCATCAGCATTTGTCACTGTTCAAATATTTCTGTTTGTCAATATTTACTAAAATAATACAAATGAGAAATGCTGCATACTGCACACTACCGTTCACTTTCTACAGTTTCTCATAATGCTCCAAGATAGACAGACTATAATCAGAGATATGGCGGTTCTGTGTGAGATTATCTCCAATGTAAAGAGCTGAATGCTTTCAGCAGGCAATAAAACTGCATTAAATAAAAACTCTGCTAACAGCGGGATCCTCAGCCACAGAGTCACTCCAGTTGGGACACATGTAAAATGGGTGTTGGTTTATTTTGCAGGTAAGTTTTAAGACATAGTTTAAATGTCCTATACATTACCAGTTCATCAGACTGAAGTGACTTCCTGCTGACACAGATATGGATCAGACATATATCACATTATCTGGGCAGTGTAATGAAGAATCAGTGTAACAAAGATAATTAGCTAGCTAACAGTTAACATTACCTAGCTAGCTAGCTAGGTTAGCTAGTCTAACCTTAGCTAATGTTAACTAGTGGCTAGCTAGCTCACATTGTGTACAACCACCTCCAGCAAAGCCCCTCAGTAATAACACTCAACTACTGAACAACAAGACAAGACAAAATACACCTTTAGACCTACAGTCTCCTCCAAATGTATTGGATCAGTAAGGTAAATTCCTTTGTTTTTGTTTTACACTGAATACAATTGAATTTGAGGTCAAAAGATGAACGTGAGATGACAAATCTGAATTTAACAACTTTTGTATCAGACCACCAAATTTTTAGCTGTGCAAAAGTAATGAGTATAAGAACATGTGACTGACAGGTGTTTTTTGTTGCCCAGATGTGTCCTGTAAGATCGATTGGTTAAACAGTAATTAGTTCTGAATGTCTACTCTTGGTTTTTGCCTTGGGTTTTGCCTGTGAAGACTGCAAAACTGCACTGGTGTTAGAAAAGATAAACCAACATGAAGACCAGAGAGCTGTCTTTGGGAGAAAAGCAAGCCATTTTGAAGCTTAGAGAAGAGGGGAAATGATCATTGCACAAGCACTGGGGATAGCTTGTACAATAACTTGGAATGTCCTGAAAAAGAAAGAAACCGCTGGCGTACTTAGCAACAGACATGGGACAAGTCGACCAAGGAAGAAAACAGCAGTTGATGACAGAAACATTGTGAGAGCTGTGAAGAAAAACACCAAAACATCAGTCAGTTACATCTCAAACAATCTCCACAGGGCAGGGGTGAAGGTATCTCAAACAACCATTTGAAGAAGACTTAGAGAGCAGCAATATAGAGGCTATACCACAAGCTGCAAACCGCTCATCAATAGTAAGAATCAGAAGGCAATATTACAATTTGCAAAGTAGTACAGAAATGAGCTACATAAGTGTTAGAACAAAGTTTTATAGACTGATGAGACCAAGATTAACCTCTACCAAAGTGATGTAAAGGCCAAAGTGTGGAGAAAGAAGGGATCTACTCATGATCCATACAAGCCCATCTTTGAAGCATGGTGGAGGAAGTGTCGTTGCTTGGGCTTGCATGGCTGCTTCTGGAGTGGGCTCACTAATCTGTATTGATGATGTAACTCATGATGGTGGCTAAGTCTCCTGAACTGAGAAAGAATGGGAAATATTGGGAAAAAATAACTCAGTGTTTTTCTAGGGGTCGAAGTGGGAGAAGTGATCCGGTCTGAGGAATGTTCTCACGGTCGGTCAGATCGCCTCAGTGGGGAGTCACGAGACTGACGCACAACGCTGGGCAACTTCCCGTTTCCTGTGCGCGAGAATATGAGTCCACATTCCAAATGTTTCCTGTGTGCTAGAATATGACTCCGCATTCGTCAGAGGAATTCCTACTATATGTGACAGTCACTGTTCAGTCACGCTGCTTTCATTAAAACCTGCAGAGAAAAACCCAACTCTGTTACACACTAGGCTGTATTCCCAGGGTGCTGGAGCATGTTTTGAAGTTAGTCATTGTGAATGAATAAACACGGCAGCAGAGAGAGAGCGCTGAATAACTCTGGCATTGTGACTAAGCTCTTTTTATAGCTCATGAATAACGGTGAAACAAGCAGACATGTTTCCCTTTAGCGAGAACTCACAACATGTTTTCTATTCAATTGTGTGTGTGTGTGTGTGTGTGCATGTGTGTGGGGGGGTTAATCAACATCCTCTGTCGTTTATAGCCTAAATTTCACGCAGTCTATTAAGTTTGCTGGTACCTAACAGGAGACATAAATTAAGTGTATGAAATACTGTATGTACATGGGGCACTCATGTCCTATCTAATACAATGCAAAATATCAAAATTACATCACCTAATAATCACATAATTATATGATATTACTGCAAAATGTTTAATCTACCTGTAGCATAAACTTTGTAAGTTCTTTTGAATTCTTCTTTTTGAAATGTACTGTATGTACTTACACTAATCTGAGTGTTAAGTCATCATTTAAAATGCATTACCCATGAGAATCAGAAATTATAGCATTAACAATGACTTCCTGATTAATTGCTTTGATAATAATGTGAGCCAATCATGGCACTTTTTATGTGGAGTGAGCTGTTTTTTGATTGGTTTGCGTGAATCCTTGATCTACAGCAGCCAATTTGGGGTTCATACCCCGCCCCATGCTGGTGTAAAGCCTCAGGATAGACGCACAGAGAGGGGAGTGTGAACTGACCCCGGAGGTCGTTCCACACACGCAAGCGCACACACAGCTCAGCTTCCTGTTTACGCTGTCTGGGGCATCTGATTGGCCGAGGCCAGCAGCCAACAGCTGGGAATGTCTCTCCTGGAGCGCGGCTTTCCTGGGACTGATTTCCACGGCGGAGAGAAAACATGTGCCAACCCCCCCATGACCCACCCCCACCCCACATCCTGAACAGCACGTAACATGCTTTAGGGGCTCTGAAGCCCTACATCTGTGACCCCCAATTTCCCACAGAGCAGCACAGCACCTACTATTAGAGCTGCAGAGTCTGTGCTGCATTTTAAAAAGCTGCTGAAAACGCACCTGTTTAAAGTAGCTTTCTTAGGATTGCTGTTGTCTTCTCTTATTGTTTTAATTTCTGTCTTTCATATTCTATTAAATATTTGTATTAATATTCTATTTTGTTTTTAATGTTTTCTCTGCAAAACACGTTGTAACTTCCGTTTAGATAAGTGCTATATAAATAAAGATTTCTCATTATTATTATTATTATTATTATTATTATTTACCATCTGGTATTGGCTGTGGTGTCTCAGGGAGCGAGGGAGGGGCTAGCATGGTCCATGGCTCAGTAGCAGCTCATCTCATTGGCTGAGTGGCTATGATTGGTGTTTAGCAGCTGCCACAGGGGTGCAGTCCTTCAGAGCTCAGCCAATCACAGGCCGGTAGAGGACTGACCACAGGGCCTTCATTAGGACTCTGTTAGAGCTAACAAAGAGGGAATGGAGTCTTTCCCATCTCCAAACACTGGACCCAGCACCCTGACCCAGCAGCCCTGAGCCAAAAGCAGCACCCCTGACCCAGCAGCCCCAAGGCAACACCCTGACCCAGCAGCCCTGACCCAGCAGCCCCAAGGCAACACCCTGACCCAGCAGCCCTGAGCCAGCAGCCCTGAGCCAACAGCAGCACCCCTGACCCAGCAGCCCCAAGGCAACACCCTGACCCAGCAGCCCTGACCCAGCGGGTCTGATGCAGAACCCTGACCCAGCAGCCCTGACCCAGCAGGTCTGATGCAGAACCCTGACCCAGCAGCTGGAGGGGCCGAATGCTGGTGTCTTTGAAGCTAAAGCAGGTGTGGAGGTGCTGCCTAAAGGGTCAACCCACAACCATCATTCAGAAAGCACACACACCTGCACACATGCACACACGCACATATATATACACACACATGTGCACACACTCACACACACACACATGCATACTCTCGCACACACACACACATGCTTACACATACACGCATGAGATGTGTAGTTCCTCTGAACAGTGATCTTGGAGTCTGGAGAGCAGGATTGTTCCATAGTGCAGTTTAAAGGTCTGCCTTTAATAGGGTCTAAGTTGTGGTTTGGTTTGACGTTGAAAATCTCTCTGATGATTCTCAGAACCTGCTGCATTGCCAGATGATTTGCATTTTTTCTAAATGAAAGGATTTCCATGTGTTCAAAGTGGAAATATTGCTCAAAGGTTCTTATATAGCCTTTAAACTGGCCTTATTAACAAGTTGGTTTCACAAATAACATTTTAATAAACATGTTTTTATAAGAACAAATAACTATTTGGCAATATAACCTAGGGGGGTATGAGTAGTGTGTGCACGTGTGTGTGTATGTGTCTGTGCTATGTGCGTGTGTGTCTGTGTGTATGAGTGTGTGTGTGTGTGTGTGCGCGCGCATGTGCGTGTGTGTGTGTTCGAGTGCATTTGTGTCATTATGTAGGTGTGTGTGTGCCTGCAGGGGAGTGGATGTTATGTGGATGTTACCCCCAGGGAACATCCATTCTGTGTCTCCCTGTGTGTGGAGGTGAGTAGGTCCTGTTTGGGGCAGGATGGGCTGTAATGTTATCCTGAATCCAGAGACAAGGTGTGCTTTCCGCTGCCGGGTCCGGAGCACGGAACACTGCACAGCCAGCATTCCTGTGTGTGTCGGACAGCCCTGGAATTCCAGAGGTTCCAGGCAGCGTCTTTCGGTGAATACGAGGTGCTCAGTGACGCAGAACATCCTCACCCCCACCCTCGCCAACCTCCCTTTCATATCTACTCCACCCCCCACCCCCCCACGGCCTACTTCCAACTGTAGGTTTCACATAGAGTTTAGTCTGCACCGCAAATATGAAACATGATATTTTAAACCCTGAGTTTAAATTATGGCCATGAAATGGAGAAATGCAGACAACCTCCCTCTTGCTTTATGTGCTGTGCTCCTGGAGATCTAATACTCTTCTTCTGTGTTAGCTGTTAGAGATGGATAATATCACTCTTTTTGTGTGTTTGTGTTACACACAGCTAGATTACCACTTCAGTACACAGAGTTCTTATGGTACCCTGTAAATGTACTCTGTAAGAGTAAACTTGCACAGTTTGCTGTGTAGCTTAGTTTCCTTTCAGATTAAAAGTCTCTAATTCACCAGCAGACAGAAATGTGTGTTTGCATTTAACATAGCTGCCTTTGTACCGTTACTATGCATGTAGCTTGGAAAATTCTGAGAAATGTTTATTATTATAATTATAATAATCATTATTATTAAAATATGCATTATTATTATTGCCCTTTGATTGCATACACTAAAAGCAGTAGGACAAGATAAGATGAAGCCCTGTGGTTGAGTTTGTCTTTCTGCGGGGGCGCACAGCTGTTTGGGCTTGTCGCCGGTAAACGCCCTTATCTGTGTGTAAATACCCGGTCACTTCCCCTCAGAGAGACAGACGCTCAATACGGTCAATACCCACAGGACCGCGGGCGTCTCCAGGCTTCCGGGCTGCACATGAAATGACAGATCGGGCCCCGCTGGGGGGAGGCTCCACTGTGGTTCGATGGGTAGGGGGGGCGAGGGGGGGTGGGGAACGGTGTCTCTGCGCTTCAGTATGAACAGCACAGCTCTGCTCCACTCAAGGACAGTCCGAGTGTCAGTAGATGAAGGACACAACATCTGTCTGTACATAGTACATTGAGTTAGAGATCTGGGTACACTGGCTGTGACTGTGGGTGTGACAGGCTATCGCTGGTCTCTGATGTGCAGGGTGTCTCTGATCTCTGATGTACAGGGTATTTCTGATCTCTGATGTACAGGGTATCTCTGATCTCTGGTGTACAGGGTATCTGAACTCTGGTGTACAGGGTATCTGAACTCTGGTGTACAGGATATCTCTGATATCTTATTGTACTGATAACTATTTTAGCCTCAGAATTTGTGTTAAACTCTTGCTTTGCTCATGACTGAAGCCTGCTGAATGTGCTTTAGCATCGGAGTGACCTTGTGTATAATTTGCTAATGCTAATGTTACTACTCCTAAAGCTAATGCTACTGCTGCTACTACTAAGTGCTAATGCAACTGCTACTACTCCTACTTAAGTAGAAGTACAAAACTGGTGTTCAGACTTCATATTAGATGTTCTATACAAGCCTACATTTTGTCCTTCAGAGGAAAGTGATATAAGGGGTTCAATTGCACTTCAGAGTTGAAAATAGTTGTGTAACAGAAACCAACCACTTTAAAGGTGGTTTGTTGTAATATGCTGTATTTCCTGTGAATTAGGAAGTGGGTTGAAATGGAATTAGCTTCAACTGAAAGATGGATGAGACTTTTCATATCTTCTGTTTATGTGTATGAGTCAAACGGAAATATAATCCTGTCATATCATAACAGTCTGTTTTATCAGTGTGATACGGCTGACATGTTTATGAAATATGAGCTTGCACTTGTTTCTGCGTATAGGGCAGCTGAGGTTACCTGCAAAGAAATTATAGAAAAATTCTAAATATTATTTATAATACATTATTAATAAGCATAGGTACATAACTACCAACAAGTTCGTTGATTTTATAGTGCAGTGCTGTCTGTCATTCAGAATACTTCACACCAACTACTATGTCCTTATTTGACTTTAACATTTTTTAGCAGACGTCAGGTTAGTAATAGGGTTTCTCTCATTTGAACTGCCTCATGTTTCTTAAATTGATGATAGTCCTTAAAATAACTAGCACTGAGCTCAAATTGCTTTACTGAAAATACTTTTCAAAGTGGCATTCTTCTACACCCCTTCTACGCCTTTCCTTGCAGTTGTAATAACTCCAGTGGTGCTGGGCAGGAATTAGTCTGGGATTCACTGGGAATAACATAAGGCTGCTCTACATCCGGAGCATTCCTGTGCCTCCAGTTCAGACATGTCCGTGGAATAGCAACGTTTTATGTAGAGGAGTGCTGCTACAATATTACAGCGTTTTATTTATCTAATTCAGTTTCACCAGCAATACTGCTGTCACTGCTTTCAGACAGTGAATTCTACTTTGGAAATTTGGAAAATGCTGAAATAAAGGGAAAACTAATCGAAAATAGAATTTACTCAACCTGGGACACAGCCATTGTAAAACAGTGGCACAGATCTCATGACAAAGGCCTGCAAATCCAAAGGTGAACTAGAAACACAACAAAGAGAGATGCAACATATTATAAAACAGTGAGATGATGAGACATGTGAAGGGCAATGTTACAGGTTTATAGGTGAATGTTGTAGGTTTAGAGGTGAATGTTACAGGTTTTACAGGTGAATATGACAGGTTTAGAGGTGAATGTTACAGGTTTAAAGGTGAATATGACAGGTTTAGAGGTGAATGTGACAGGTTTAAAGGTGAACGTTACAGGTTTACAAGTGAGCTCTGTGTGTTGCCACAGCGACCCAGCACTAGCTGGTGTGGAGGGGGAAAGTATTTTCTTGCGCTGCACGTGATATCATGGCTTGCAGATATCTTCATATCATGGGGTAAAGGTGATGATGTCAGCACTCCACCCCTTTCTTCCTGTAAGCACAGAACGCACCTCATTATTACCATCTGAATCCCCCACAGTAGGTGAAGGTGAATCCCACAGTGCAACTGTGTTATCATTGCATCACATCAATGTTTGTTCTGTTCTGACCCTCTGAGTTCTGCCCTTCTGTTCTGCCACCTTTGGGTTCTTCTGCCCCTCTGCCCCTCTGGGCTGTTGTGGTCACTGAGTCAACGTTTCTGAGTCCTGTCCGTATCTATTGTTTCACGCACACACAAAACCACAGGAAAAATGAAACTCTTTTGTCTCTTAGCTTGTTCTCTCATTTGTGCAGGAGGACCTGGCAGTACCCCAGAATCCTTTGCGTTTCAGGAGCTCAGTGTGATCTCTCCAGATAAAGGCCCGTCCCCGTCTGAAATTCTGCAAAGGGACCAAACGGGTGTGAAGCTTCAGAGCGGCTTTACCCGCAAACACTAGTGCCATACAAGTTAAATATTCACCTATTTAGATAATAGATCTGGATTTGATATTATTCGCTTTTTCTCATTTAAAGGCAAACCATGACCTCTAATATGACAGTTGAGGTGCATAACACATTCATTTGAATGTTTAATTCTATAAATTGTACAGAACAAGAAAGGATGGCAAAGGTCATGTGTATTGTTGGCAGGAATCACACTTCAGAGGATCGCTGCAGCTCCTGGATACTGCTGTGGGCTCCTGTTGAAGAGCTGCAGAGAGCCATGCTGTCTCCCACCCCCACCCCTAACCTGCCCCGCCCCATCCGCACTGCCCACGGTTCTGAGACTCACTCTTATTTCACACCAGCCGAGTGGAACGGCGCTCATTGTCCGCCGCAGACAAAGCCTCTGAACGCTTCAGCTCTCCCGCCGTGTCAGAGAGGAGCTGGAACCGTCCCGCTGGCAAACCTACCCAGCTGTGACCTTTGACCACACTCATGGAAATCTAAACTCAGCCAATATAAGTGGAGCTTCATAGATTGCTGACAATACCCACTAGGACATTTTGGTAAAGAAAACCCTGGATCTAGCTGTCTGGAAAGCAGCATAGATTACACACCAATAAACAAATTCTGTGTTCAGTTGGCATTTATATAGCGCCTCCATCCAAAGCGCTGTACAATTGATGCTTCGAATTCACCCATTCATACACACACACACTCACACACCAACGGCAATTGGCTGCCATGCAAGGTACCGACCAGCTCGTCAGGAGCATTTGGGGGTTAGGTGTCTTGCTCAGGGACACTTCGACACAGCCCGGGCGGGGGATCGAACCAGCAACCCTCCGACTGCCAGACGACTGCTCTTACTGCCTGAGCCATGTCGCCCCCATTGTGTTATGAGCACAAGCTATCACATACTGTGGCTTCTGATATATGAGGACAGGCATTTTCACATTTACAGGTTTTATGAGTGCTTTTACTGTGAAATCCGCAGATTTTGAGGTGACACAGATGTGGCTGTTCAAACACTGAGGCCTCATTCAGGCTGACTGTGTTAGTCTGTGTCTTTGTGCTCAGTTCATTACCGGCTCGCCTTGCCTCCACACTGCACGGTTCCTCCAGCAAGATGACTCATGAGTTACCTCCCAGAAGAACACTGTGCTTCCACTACACTTTGCTCCATGTACACTGTGCTTCATGTTCTTCCTTCTTCCAGAAGGTTCTCTGCTTAGATGTTCAATGTCTGTTTTCCACAGTAAAAAGAAGGGCTGCTGGTTATTCTGTAATTGGTTAGGGAATTTTTATATAAATTTAGTTTTTGCGTTGTGTAAGGTGAAACCTGGTGTCTATCCAGTGGGGATCCTGCTGAAAAAAACAGCTCATACTAGGTTTTGAAACAATTGTTTATCAGTTCAGACCAGCTCCATACTCAACATGGTTTGATTTCAAGCTATTTTCTGAAACAGCTGGTCGCTGTAATTTCAAGATGGATTTTACACCAGGGGAATCTGAAAATGAATAAAATTTGACTGCAGTGTGTCTCTCCACTGGACCTAAACGGGCAGAGATATGAGCTGAAAGACCTCTTTGAATCCAGCTTTTGAGAAATGCTCCATTCAAACAGCAATATAAAAGTCTCCCCCTAATCTTCCCCTGCACATAGACTGCCCTGTTCAAGCCTGAAGATCACTTCCAGCAGCTCAAAACCAGCCATGTTTCTGCTTGGAGTGACTCCAGGAGCACTGACCAAAAACACTGGAATAAGACCTGAAATATTCTGGACAGGAAACTACCGCTTCCCCACTTCCTAACGGCGAGAGCTCGGGCCAACGTTTTGGGAAGAAACGCTGCATTTACCCTGCAGTCTGACTGTGGGATAATAAATGCAGAATTGTACATATGAGGCACTAAAGACCACAGAAAAGTGTGAACATGTGTTTCTAGTTAGGTTCATCAGCACCATATGAATTATTGTGAGCAATAATGAATGTGACACTGCAATCAGGGGCAGAGACAACAAACCTGCCAACTTGGCAAACCTGAAAACCAGAGAGGGTCTATAACATCCATTCTCCTGCACTCTTCACTCCACAGAGGGTCTATAACATCCATTCTCCTGCACTCTTCACTCCACAGAGGGTCTATAACATCCATTCTCCTGCACTCTTCACTCCACAGAGGGTCTATAACATCCATTCTCCTGTACTCTTCACTCCACAGAGGGTCTATAACATCTATAACATCCATTCTCCTCTTTAACCTATAGAGATAAATTATATTGCATTGACTCTGTGTAACCCTTAACTATCCTCTGTTCTGTGGGGCTGGTCAGTATTAGCGAAACCTGGGGGAAAAACTGGATTTGAGCATTTCTCTTTGTGGCGCGATCCGAGCCCTTCCTGTCTGTCCTCACCTATTGAAAAGCTCTGCCCTGATTTGTCAATTCTAACAGAACACCAGCTTGTTGGATTGGCCGGCTGTAACAGAAGACCAGCTTGTCGGATTGGCTGGTCGTAACAGAAGACCAGCTTGTCGGATTGGCTGGTTGTAACAGGAGACAGGCTCTTTGTTTGGGTTAAAAGAAACCACAGGAACAGGACGCTGACACAGGAAAGGCCTGTAATTGCTCTACCAGACTGCCTCAGTTTTTTATTTACTTAAAAATATATATATTTCTCAAAAAAAACAAAATTCTTTTTAATAATAATAATAATAATAATAATAATAATAATAATAATAATAATAATGGATAAGAATTGTTTTTCTGGAACTGTTTTTATGAATTAAAAGGTTGCAACATGTTGTAGTAATATTAAATGTCAAAATGAAAATAGTCTTGACAGAAAAAGTTAACAGAAATGAATCAAATTCAAATATTCAATGACACTCCCGGCTTATACATTAGTTTATAGGAATATGCTGTCAGATTGATGTTAGCGATTATGAAGTCAATATTGGACATGCTTCATGAGTTCTGAAGGTATTAAAATGTATTTAAACAGCCCTAATATATTTCATTCCGCACCCTGATTGTAAACTGCCATGGTTGTTTGTCCGTTTCACAACAGGAAGCAGCATCATAAAGGAAGGGGAGGGGGGTAATGTGAGTAACCCTGCTCACCTGTTGACCTCCTGTCCCACAGTGAAGAGCCCCCCCCCCCCCCCCCCCCCCCCACTATCAATGGCTGTGGGGCTTTCAGGGCCCTTCCTATTGTAATGAATGGGGGGGGGGTCAGGATGAACCAGCAGTGGAGAGGTTAGAAGTAGCCCACAGTCCTCCTCCACCCCTAGTCTGACACCCTCTGTGTGACCCCCACCGTCCAGGGTGTCCCCCCCCACCCCATGGGGCCTCCATTGTCAGAGCTCCAGCGGATCGGATGGCCGCTGACAGGCTGACTGGCGGCTCAAACGGAGCCTGCTGATAGGAGCACTGCTCTATCTAATCAAGGTCAAGAGGTCACTTCCCAACAACCGGCCAATAAAAGGCCGCTTTATCATTTTCATCAGTGAAGCATGGTGGGATGGGGGAGGAAGTGAGCTGAATTGGGGGAGGGGGTGGGGGGCTGGCTAGCAGACAAGAACCATCTGGCCTTTAGATGTGAGGTTTAATCTGTGGAAAAAAGGGAGGAGGGGGGGAGAGCAGCCAAAACAACGTCCCCCTCCCAAAATAACCCCTTCCACACACACACCCACACAGATATTCGGTTTTATACATTTTATGTTTATTTCATTTTTCTAAAGTTTTTAAATTCAGAATTCAGAACTTTTTAAAGTTCTGAATTCTGCACCCATTTCTTCAGCTTGAAGGGCATTTTTTTTTCACTGAAAGAAAAAGAATGAGATGAAAATGGGAGTGAGCCAGTCTGACCTGTCCACTCACTGGGGTGGCAAGGAAATTACGTCATCACTGTGAGACTCAAACTTTAGTTCATGTCAACATAGTGCCGGAATGCGCAACGCAGGCATCTGTGCTCCAACCCTCCAGCCCAAAGCTAGCTCTGACTTGTGAATTTGAAATAAATTTGAATGATTTTAGGAGCCCCATGTATTTCCAGAAAGGTCCATGAAAGGTCAAGACTGCATTTTGTTTTCCCTCAGGCTAGAAAGAGGAGTCCTTTGTGAATGGCTTGATGTCATCTAGTAGCATTGTTTCCCCCTCTTTAAAAGACAATCAGAAAGTGCGTACCAGGTACCAGGGGACTGTAAAGGGCCTGATTAAAGGGGACACTTGTGTCATTTGCACTACAAAAGAGCTGAGCCTTTGTTCAGGTGACTTTCTATGGGCTGTATGAGGTCATGTGTGAGTGGGTGTGATAGCTAATGCGAAGAGAAGCAAACTCATAATGAAATTAAAGATTTAGTCCCATTGTACAATCACGAGGGAGGATGCAATGTACACCGCATAAGTGTGTGAAAACACACTTACCGAGTAAGCAATATAACTCAAAACACACTAGGGTCTCTTGATTGTGTGTGAAAAGTTATTCCACAAGAAAAGTGGCTTAGTTTGTTCCAGTTCTGTCTCTGAACAGCATTCTCGCATTACATACAACAGCAGATTAAATAAAAATAATAACTTGTGTAAAACCTTAGCACAAGTAGTATGGACACTAGTTTTTACTGGTTAATATGTACTGTAGATCTGGAGCTCTTGTCATTTGGTAGTTCAAAGCGTTTCTGGAACAAGACCACTGATTATCTTGCCCATGGAACTGACTGCAGTTCCACTCAGTCAAAGAACAGCCACTCTATATGGTGGGTCTGAAGGTTATAGCATGGTGACATGATTGGGGCTGGGGTTCTCTAAGTTCTCTAAGGCACCATAGGCTTTGTAGGAGAATGTTGTCAGATGGTTGTTGGAGACTAGCAAGACCACATGATAGTTTTGAAGGTTCCATACAAATTGCACAGACCTGCAACCAACATCTTCAGCATGAATCCTGGCTGACAATCTAAATTTCAGCACACTCTAAAATACTGACAGGAAATGGCAGTTAGTTTTCCTTCTCTTAAAAAAATTATTTAATATAAAAGTTCATGTAAAGTGTTCATCTACGACAACCAGTGGTGGGACTTTGAATATTTTAGCATTTTGTGAACATGGCTGGCAAGCAGTTCATTTTAGTTTTTCAGCACAAAAACACATCTGTACTGCCTCAGACATGTGGGACGAGCTCTTTTTTTTTTTGGAAGTGTGCCCCCACTGTGCAAATTTCAATTTTAGTGAGGAAAGGAAGTGGTGGGGGTGTGTGTGTGTGTGTGTGTGTGGGGGGGGGGGGGGGGTGATTAATCCTCTGTGTTTATGGAAAGCTTTGGATGGGGGCAGCCCGGGTAGCCAGTGACTCAGAGGGTAATCAGCAGTGTTTGCTCTCGTGGGCTGAGCTGCGTCACAGCTGGGGGGGGGGGGGGGGTGAGGGGGCCTTTCCACTCACATATAACAAGCCAGGCTGTGGAAATGAGGGGGTGCTAACCTTAAAAACACACAGCCCTGAACAACCATCACACACCTACACACCATCCCACAGCCCTACACAACCATCACACACCTACACACAATCCCACAGCCCTACACAACCATCACACACCTACACACCATCCCACAGCCCTACACAACCGTCCCACACCTACACACCATCCCACAGCCCTACACAACCATCCCACACCTACACACCATCCCACAACACAGCACAACCATCACACACCTACACACCATCCCACAGCCCTACACAACCGTCCCACACCTACACACCATCCCACAGCCCTACACAACCATCCCACACCTACACACCATCCCACAACACAGCACAACCATCACACACCTACACACCATCCCACAGCCCTACACAACCATCCCACACCTACACACCATCCCACAACACAGCACAACCATCACACACCTACACACCATCCCACAGCCCTACACAACCCTCCCACACCTACATACCATTCCACAACACAGCACAACCATCACACACCTACCCACCATCCCACAGCACAGCACAACCATCACACACCTACACACCATCCCACAACACAGCACAATCGTCACAAACCTACACACCATCCCAAAGCCATACACAACCATCACAGACCTACACACCATCTCACAACCCTCACACTCCTAAACTCCACCACTACTGAACAACCATCACACACCTAAACTCCATCACTACTGAACAATCATCACACACCTAAACTCACAATTGAATAGGATCTGTAGTCAGTCACGTTTCTAAGATGGGAGCCTTTTGAGTGAAATAAGAGAAGAATATGATTGTGACCCCAGAGAAATTAACCATTTTTTACTTCATTGCGCAAGAGACCCCCAAATACAAAATATTTATCTGTGAAATCCGGCAATGTGACCCTGACATGCGGTACAGAACACGCATCAGCGCTCCTCCAAATCCAGCACATTATCCCCCGGTAATGAGCTGGAAAGCTCAGCGTTAGCATCCACTACTTCCTGTCTGAGAGCTCTAAAGCCAAACCTGAACCTTCCTCTGTTCTCTGCAGCCAGGTGACAGACAGACAGGAAGTCAGCTTCAATTACAGATATGAGCACTAACAGGAGGCTGGCAAACAGCTAATCAATGCACAACTATTCATAGTAACACAATGCTAATCAGCACATAACTATTCATAGTAACACAATGCTAATCTGCACACAACTATTCATAGTAACACAACACTAATCTGCATATAACTATTCATTGTGACACAATGCTAATCTATTCATAGTAGCACAACGATAATTTGCACATAACTATTGTTGTAACAAAAGTTAAATTCCAGATTTGAATGAATGAATCACGTCGAATGTACGTCGCTCTGGATAAGAGCGTCTGCCAAATGCCAATAATGTAATGTAATGTAATGAATCAACTAATGATTTAATCAATCAATCAGATCCAAATTGGAGGTGGAGTCAGAGCTGCTTGTGTGCAGATCTTATGGTAAAGCAAGTCTCCTTGGCTGATCATATCCAACAGAGCCTGCTCAGCTGATACTGATCTGACACTATGCTATAGCCATGTAACTATACGGAAAAAAGGCTGTGCTTCATGTTCCCTAAGACGCTTAATAACAACCCGATCAGAAATAAGATAACACCCAAACCCAGAGAGAGAGAGAAAAAAAAACCTTTAGCCTCGGTGTTTGTTTACCTTTGGCAAATGGAACTTCAATTATCTAAAATACCATGAACACACAATCCAGGAAACGGCTAAGCCTGATGTTCTGGCCCCGAGCCTAAGCCTTCGGCTAAGCCTGGTGTTCTGGCCCTAGGCCTCTCTGTGGTTTGCAGAGGCAGGTCTGGCATGTATACATGTTATCTTTGTTCTCAGGCAAAGCCACAGGGATTCCTGCCAGGTTTTATTCTGGGGAAACCAGAAGTCTCACTTCCTCAGCACCACTGAACGTCTGCTTGGTGACAAAAGGGTAAAACATGAGAACTTTACAGGTGGCCATTTTGTCCCAGGAAGTGGCTAAGGCAGCCCACCCTCCGGCTGCTGCAGTAACACTATAAAAGCAGAGCCGCAGGAAGTTTATTATCTTTGAGCAGGTGGCCCCTGATTTATATGCCGACCGTTTGCTGGCAGCAAACAGCCCAGCCATAATGCAATAAAACCAGAGCAGGAATCTGCAACCAGGCCTCAGTTTGACCTTTCGCCACGTTTGGTTTAGTGGTCAGAAAGTTTGGTCACAACTAAATGACCCTTTTTCCTCTTTTTCACCCCAATCCTGGTTCATTCATGTGGGTTTTTTGAAAGCTACGGATGTGTCAGTAAAACACCCAAGACATTAGCTATTACTGTTATGTGGGCTGCAACATGTTCTTAAATATTGTACAATTAGCCTGCATCATGATAAAGCAATAGCATGTACACCTGATGTAAACTACACAAACCAGGCAAAGGAATAATAACCAGAAGAAGACTCGCCCAACCTCTGCAGCTAAGCAATACAGAGAAAACAGCACAGTTTTAAGTTCGTTTTTTGGGGCTCTGAACAGTTACAATTCCAGAGTGGAAATCATTCCCATTTTAGTCAACAGTATCTCTTCAGTTTTCTTAGAAGCAAAGCAATGGCTTCCAAGAGTGCCAATAAGCATGTTTGTCTGTCCAACTATAGGCCGATACCTAAATCTAAAATAAGGGTTTTAATTAACATTTCTTTTGATTAATTTAAATGTGTCCAACACCCCCAAGCTGAAAGAAAATCTTTAATCATTATGCTCAAAGATTAAGACACAAGACAGTAAATATTGTTCATTAATTAATATATTTTCTGCATTATAGTTAACATAGTTTTTCTTTTGTGCCACCCTTTAACTTTTCAGTAAGTATTGATATTTTGTTATATTCAGACATGAGTAAAATTTCAAGAATGTCTTCTGCAATAAATATCATAAAATAATACAGCTTCACATAATAAATATTCTTTACAACAAAAATGTTTTTAGCAGACATTTTCTTTTAAAAATAGTCAGAATTTATCTTTATGATTTTGTACATAAAATTTACAAAAACCAAAAAAAACTGTAAGGTAAGAAAACACAACAGCTGTGGCCCGTGAACACACAGAATGACAGTGTGAGCAGTGTGTCTGGTGGAAACTGTAAGAAATTGTGTTTACATGATTCCCAGTAAAAAAACAAAGCCACAGCTTGGTGTGGTGTCAACCAGTTACTAAAGAAACAATCTTTGTTACTATGGATATCTGGTAACAGCTACATATTGCCTAGATAGTCCTTCACAGATTTGGTCAGAGGCTGTTCTCAGAAGACGCTTAAAACACAGTGTTCCCCAAGGAAAGAGAATGCGTTACAGCTAGTCAGGAGTGTTAAGAGTTTCTTAAGACAAAGAGAATGCAAGGCCAACGCTGGTTTATAGTTGGGTTCTTTCATAAAAAGTGGTTCCATAGTCCCAGTACAGACATCTTCCATGAAGAAGTAGGGTAAGTGGAGGTGCTTAGGTTCTGATAAACATTAATAATAATCTGAGTTATTTTTGTTATTATTATTATGGATGTTTATAAATCCCTCTCCAGTAAGGTGAGTCAGGAGGGTTTTTGGGGGCTCTGGGGTGACCAGTTGTCCAGCTTGCAGTAGACGGTGTTGGAGTTCTTGCAGCGGCAGCCAGGGCGCTTGGCTCGGTCGTAGCACGACTGTCCAGCGGCGAGGCAGGCCCGGGCAGGGGGGTAGCACAGTAAGCAGGGGAAGATGGCCGACAGCAGGCCCATACACAGGAAGCGGGAGGCGCAGTGGGAGCGGGAGAGCGAGCAGGGCCGGTCGGAGCAGGACTCCCCCGCGTCGTCACTGGAGCAGTGGTAGAACAGGCCCTTCACCAGGCACATGCAGGTGCCCTGCTCAAGCAGGGACTGGGCTGAGCAGAGACACTGACCCCCACAGGCCAGGCAGGAGGGCAGGGGCCGGGGGGCCGCACACTCTACACACTTACACCTCCCGCACTGCTCACACACAAACCGGTGACTGGAGACGTCCTGCTCCTGTTTCCCCAAGGGTTTCAGGACCTCCTGTACCAGTCCCGAGGGCTTGGGCTGGGTGCATATGGTCCGATTGGCCGAGGGCTGGCTCCGTACAATCCGATTAGCCCTCGCGGCGGGCGACCGTCCCAGAAGGCCCTGCTCTGATGAGGCACTGCTGCTGCTCCCGGAGCTGGCGGAGCGGCTCAATGGTGGAACGCGTGGCCCAGGCGGGGACCCCAGGGGCTGCTGGGTAGGGCTCCGGCGCTCGTAGTTGTTGTTGACGTTGACGCGGACGATTTCGTGAGTCCTCTCGTGTTTCTCCAACCTGGGGACAGGCCTGGGGACTGGCCTCCTGGGGGCCGAGGGGCCCTCGGTGTACTCATTGCTGCAGCGGAGCGCCCTGATCTGCTCCAGAGACAGGACGCCCGAGCGTTGGAGCTCCCTGTCATACTCCAGCCGCGGCTGGATCCCCGCTAACGGGCTGCCCCCAGGGGCACTCTGGAGCTCCATCTGGGCCGATCACTTCCCACCCTCACCACGGGCCTGGCCAGCATCTGCAGCCCTGCGGAGACACAACATGATGAGAAACAAAATACACGCACTGCTACAAACACCGTCTGAACACAGAGCCTGGCACAGACCACTGCCTCCAACCGCTTCCTCCAGTTAGAATGGATTCACATTAAAGAAGCACAAAGAAAAACATAAAACAGCCCACCATTTTCATTTTCACCACAATAAATTACAAAGTATCTTAAAACATAAAGGCCACTGATGTGGATTTGTGATGTTGTGAATAAAGCGACATTAGCAGGCTGCTGTTGGCGAGACTCCTCTGTTCAGAGCCGCACCGATACTTCCCTCCTTATTTGCATATGTAAAGCTCGTTAACATTAAAATGCACCACAGCAGCGAAGCGAGGACACCATCTATAGTGACAATACGTGCTGCTTCTTCAACAATACGGCTGACAGTTTTCAAATGATGGTGTGATGGCAACTGCATTCAATCTAAAAATTAACATGAACGCACGAAGAGCAGGGAGGGCAAACAACCTCAAAGAACTTAAAAGGTGAACGAGTATCAACAGGAGAAAGTGCGTGCGAACTTTGGGCCACTGTAGCTTTAAATATTAAGAAAAACAAGCGAGTGCTGGAACTGTGTACGAGCACGTTTCCGACCTTAGAAATACTTTTGTAAAGCACGTCGACATCGCAGTCGATCAAAACTGTAAAATGGCCACTTCCGAAATAAACAGTCTACAATTTGTGTCAGACAAGACAGAAAGGACAACGGTGGGCCTTACCTTTATTAATTTAGTTTCATAAATACTCGAAAAACGCATTCCCATTGGATAGACTTGTAGAAACCACCTCGTAACGTAGCCATTTATGTCGTTTCAAAAAGTAAAATAAAAATCCCGACCGAGCGAATTCTGCCTAAATGCAAGATGCTGTAAAAGAAGACTGTCCATTCCACTCGAGCAATCCGTTAGCATGTAACATGTCTGCAACGGTTCAGGTTCTGTAACGTATTTAAGTCCCCAACACACGCCACACAGCAGCGCGTTCAGACGGGAGAGCTGCTCCCTCTCCAAAGGCAATCGGAGGACTGATTGATAAACACCCAGAGAGGAGAGGAGGGAGGGAAAAACTTATGAATGAAAACAAGCTCCGTGGGGGAGGGGTGTCTGTTAGTTACAGAGAGAGCCGATCAAAGTAAGCGCGCTTGGGTTTCTCTCCAAGCACAAACTCTTTGTAAACAGTACCTATACAAGTGACAAAGGATAATGCTCGCTGGCGATAAGCATTAAGTACAACAGGCACCGTTTGTGCGCTATGTACCCACGTATGTGGTGTACTGGTGCGTACAGCTACAGTACATTTCAGCTGCATCGACATCAAGAGACATTAATTAGCCTGCATCATTACGAGTTTTTATCGTGTTGGAGAGTTGTCAGTATGGGTACAGAAAACGATGCTTCAGAAGTGTGAACACATACAGTTATCCTGAATGTTACACGGATATCGCACAGGTTTCACATGTTGGTAGCAAATATTGAAACAAGATTTATGGGAAACGGACTACTCACCTAACGTTGCAAACAACCATCCACGAAAGATCCATCAATCAGTATACCAAAGAAGACACGTCCATCCAAGTATTTACTGGGCCAGTTACAGTTTGTACATATCACTTGTAACGATTACTGTAAATCCAGACCATGAAAAGACAGTTGCTCATCGATTTGATTTTTCCAAATTCGTGCAAAATTGCAGCATTATGTTCCAGGACTTGTAAATCCTCCAACAGAAGTAGTCTTGTGCACCCAAAGCAGTAGTGATAAATTAGGAGGACGATCTGAAGCTGGACAGAACAGTTTTTATCGAATAAAGAGCAGAGTTTCTAAACGCATAAAGCAGTGCGACCTGTCCTTTACCTAAAACGAGCATGCACTCAGAAATTAAACGCAAAACATCGGAGTGGCTGTATTCGCGTTTGTTGCGCAGAAAGCTCCGCGACTGCTGGCTGCTGTTCGCTGCGAGGCTCCTGCAGCACTGAATGAATGAGAACGCGAGGACGCGCCTGGGACAGACTGGCGCGCTCCCATTGGCCGCTCACCGCTCAGAGGAAGGATGCAGCGCTTCCGCTCTTAATTCATTGGGCAGCTGCAGGAGGCTGGGCACTGCGGAGATGTGAGCACTCTTTTTAAGGTGGATCAGCTTTTACTGCTCGCAATAAAATTTAAGATCCGTTTCCGCCCTTTTGGGACGAGCCTATAACGGCGCGGTCACTTTCCTTAGCGCTTCCAGAATCCGGTCATACCAAAGTCATTACAAGATAGCAGGCGCAGTAGCCAGGATACAGCCACGTATAGATTATCATCACTCAAATAATTCCTATTATTCATATCCATTAGTGAGCAATATTTAAATCAAAGATACAACTAATGTAGGCTATTCATTAAAATACAACTATTACAACTACTAACATTGGAAACTTAATTTAAAGCGATTTCACGTTTTTCCTACATCAACAGAGTTTAGTTTAATCTATATGTCTACCCATCTATCGATTTAACTGGTTAACCTGGCTTACATTTAAACTACCATTAAACTCGTCCAAGTAAAATAAAAAGACACGTGATGCAGTTGCTGAAACGCTCATTAAAAGGCAGCAGCTGGATCCTAAGTATCATATCCCGCATTTACCCACAGACATCTCACAAGAGTTCACTCAGTTCAAACACATCGGTGCCGGTTTGTAGTGTGTGTGTAGCCTAATTATACATGCGTTTGGATTTTAGTTTTTCTAGAATATTCTAGTTAGAGAGGCATTTGTTACGGACATTTGAATGATTTTCAACTAGTGATTAGGTCGAAAAATACGCTAAATGTAGTAAGGCGTAGCGTCTGATTCCTGGTGCTGCAGATGGCTGTCTATAACATGTCCTTGCGTGTGTACTGTCAGTCTCTGCATTCAGCGCACGTCTACATTTGACTTGTCGCGCTACCTTAAAAAAGAGCTCCCGAGGGAGGAAAGAACGGACTCCGCGCTCTGTTCTTGACTGTCTGGGTTGATTGGTGTCAAGGATGCATTACATCCGGACCCAAGACAATGAGAAGTTCAATACAAATTCAATCCCCTCTATTCAAATGAGAAGTAAATAGATAACTGACCTTTAGGACAACCTTCAGACTACCAAAGCTGTTAAAACAGACAGTTTTTTTAAGGACAAGCGAAAACATCTAGTGTTATTTGTTTGTTAAAATGCACTTTAAAATGGATGTCCACACTGTTTTATATACTGATAATATATTTATAATGAATACAAAGGGACAGGGAAAGTAATTCCACATCAAAGGGTAAGGAACACTCGCGTTTTAAGGCGGAAGCATGGAAGGAAATAGCCCATCAATTAACGAGTTTATTACCAATCACCAGCCTGATTAAGGGACGGTAATAGCCAGTCAACACGGACCATGGACCGTCTGACTGCTGCTCTGTCCGAACGAAAGCGTAAGGAGCTTAACATTAAAAGGGGTTATTAAAATACTGACCGATTGTAAAAAGATAAGGCGCACACCGCTGCGTTGGTCGACCTCACAGAAATGACAAATTGTACAGCGTCTCTCTCTCTCTCTCTCTCTCTCTCTCTCTCTCTCTCTCTCTCTCTCTCTCTCTCTCTCTCTCTCTCTCTCTCTCTCTCTCTCTCTCTCCCCCCCCCCTCTCTCTCTCTCTCTCTCTCTCTCTCTCTCTCTCCAAACCTCAAATCAGTTTTAAGTTGTATTTCTGGTGGTTGAACTTAGCACCACTTTTGTGGAATGCTAGTGTGGCAATAGTCGCACACACAGCACACAGCTCAAGGTTAATTTACAAACTTGATACTGCAGTACCCTGCAGGAAGAAAGGAATTATCATATACCGGGGCTCATCCATCTTGTTGAGCTGTAATTTCATCCCCCAGTCACTGCGCTGCATTCTGAGCAGTCAGTCTCTCAGTGCAGAGAAGAAGAAGAAGAAGAAGAAGAAGAACTGTCTCCAGGGGTTAGTACAGAAGTCTGTGCTGTGGAATATAGCAGAAATTTGGCAATGATGAACAGACCTTCCTGTGGCACATTCAGACATATTAGAGAGGACTCCTCAGCTCCACACACCCACAGATATGAGCTGTACCACCTCCCATTCAGGTACCACCTCCCATTCAGCATGCCCTCCCCAAGCGATAAATACACCAGAGAAATCAGCGCTCATTCACAGCTTACCTGCAAGATTTGTGTGTGTGTGCGTGTGTGAATGCAAATGCCTGTGTGCCTGTGCCAGCATGTGCGTGTGTGAAAGCGTGTCCATCTGCCTGTGCCTGCATGTGTCTGCCTGTGTGTGTGTGTGTGTGTGTGTATGTGCGTGCATGCGTGTGTGCATGTGTATAGCAGATGTGTTTTACTCCAGAGAAGTGTGTTAACAAACACAATAATGGCAGGGACATATTTGTCTTTTGAGTGCAGAATGTGCCGGTTCTTAGTTTACCGCTGAATTATGTAACATTAAAAGCACGGTCTATCCCCGAGGAGAGGTCACTGAACCAGCTGTGGCTGGAAACACAGATTTGCATTTTCGTGCCTCTAATGAGGCTCCGTTCCTGGCACTTCTCCACCACTTCCCACCCTTCGGAAGTGATTCACCTTGGAGCCCCGGGCACAGTTTCCCTCATTTCACGGAATTCCTGCACTGCAGAATCAACCAAAAGTGTGACTAAAGCTGGGGTTAGGGATTACCGCTTTGCTGCCAATATTTTTGAAACTATTCAGAAATTTGTGGGCATTAGATTAATTAAACTGCATGATGTACAGAGCTTGTCTGGCTGCCAGTGCATAATGCACACTCCACATTCTCCTGTGGGGTTCTCATGTGGGGTTCAGAGCATGGGAGTGTGTGTGTTTTGGATATATAACCATCTGTCCTGTTTCTCTGTGAACGACAGGGAGATACAAGGAGGCTGCACACACTGCTCTGAGACGCTGATGGGAGTGTTAATCAAAGGGATCGTAACTGTGCTTCTCGAGTGTGGCTCTTTATTCTAACCAGCACGTACTATGAAGCACATCACTGTTTAACAACGCTGGCTGTCTTAACCAGGCAGGTGTGGGCCAGATGTCCGGAAATGGCTTCTCCTTATTCCAAAGAGCACAACAGACTGCAACGCACTGGAGGCTGACTGCAAGACACTGACAACAGACTGCAACACACTGAATCGAGACTACAACACACTGATGACAGACTACAACACACTGAATTCAGACTACAACACACTGAACACAGAGTGCAACACATTAAACACAGAGTACAACACATTAAACACAGATGTCAAAACACTGACAACAGACTACAACACACTGAGCACAGACTACAACATGCTGAATACAGACTACAACACATTGAACACATCCTACAACACACTGAACATAGACTTCAACACACTGAGCACAGACTACAACACACTGAACACAAACTAAAACACACTGAACACAAACTAAAACACACGTAACACGGACTACAACACACTGATGACAGACTACAACACACAACACACTGAACACAGACTACAACACACTGATGTGCATTCCTGTTTACTGGTTACTGTTAGGTCCTGTGTTGTAAGGGTCAGAGTGTCTCGTGATAGTTACACATAATACGTTTCAGCCACTATCAATAATCAGCTCCATGTTAATAAAGGTCTGAAATGGAAATTAGTGTATTTGGACTGATCTTAAGTATTTCAAATGAGTTTTGGGGCACGGGAAATAAGTATTATAGCTACATATTCTTCCCTTAAAAAGCAGCTCAAAACGAAGAGAGTTGATTTCAGAATCCAGGACCTATTAAAGCTTATATCAGCCTCCTTTCCAGCCATACACGGTTGGGTATAGCTTGGAAAAACAGCTTAATCATCCTCATCTAAAATCTTTGGAGTGACAAATCCACAGATGATTTAGCAGCTGTTATGGTTTTTCTGACTGCTGGAGAGGAAATGGAGGCTCTGTGACCATAATGGCATTTCGATAGCAGCATTGCTTGCGATCTCTGCTGATTTATTCTGTATTGGTGGCATTGCTCGTGTTCTTTGCTGGCGGTTTAACTGGGGCAGTAATGTATTTAAACTTGTGGAGTGGGATAACTGGAGTTATCCAACTCCGGATGCACTGGAATGGCTTCTGATGGAAATGGCCCGGATCTGGGAACGATGCGGAGTTCCGCTGGGTGACATCACCGCTGGCATGTGTGACAGATTCTTCCTCTATTCGCCCGGCCCCAGGGGCATTATGGGACAGCAGCTGGAGGGCAGGCCCAATGGGTTTAACTTTCTCCCCTCATTGACAATATTTTTATCTTATTTAGCAAACCAGTAATAGAAATAAGATTGTAAGTCTGAATATAAGACTTCAGACTGATCTGGATGCTTTCCTGCTATGATGGTGAGGCAACAGCACTGAGGCTGAAACTGAGAAAGGGTCACTGAGAAGTAGGCTATTAATTACCAGGAATTATTAACAGTTTTGGGAATTGACTTGATCTGAATATACTTGTTGAGTTGCTGTTTGGATGACTGCATTGGAACACGTCAGTGATGGAAGTCCATAGTTATGGGGAGGAAACTATGAGAACAGTACAAGAGCGACAGTAGATTTGCAACATTTTAGCGAAATATTGCAGCAGCAGCAGCATGTAGCATATTCATGGCCGAGTGAGACATTTGAGCCTGTAACTGCCGGGTTGTTATGGTCCTGCTCAGTATGGGAAGGGCTGTAAGTTTTGGTCTAATTAAATATGTGATTAAATGGTTAAATCCAGAAGTACGGATTGCCTTGACTTTCTAGATATTAATCAGTTAGCCTTAGATTTTCTGCTGAGGTTTTGAATGATTGGTATGTTCTAGGGTAGATTTAAGTTCCTTACTGTCTTTTGTTTTGGAGGAATCATGCAGATGATATTCCACACTTGTCACTCACACTTGTCATACTTGTGTGAACATTGCTCAAACATTGCTCAAAGCTGGCCCATCCTTACAGGTTTTTAGAGGATTATTTCTGTAATTGCTGATTTGATTACACCAGCTCTAATAGTGGTCTCAAACAATTGAAAAATATTGACCACTGCAGAAAGATCTCATTTTCAGGAGGAAATTAAATAATGTGTAAATCAAACAGCAGCCACTAGGCTTGGCAGTCACAGTCACACAGTCACAGTATTCAGTGTGTAAATGAATGTGATGATATGTATAGAAACTGTGACTTTGCCCAGTGTGTAATGATACAGTCCCTTACAAAATTATTGGAGCAGCAAGGCCAATTCCTTTGTTTTTGCCTTACACTGAATACGTTTGGGGTTGAGATAAAAAGATGAACTCAAGAAAAATGTCCAGAATTTCAGATTTTATGTCCTGGTATTTACACATAGATGTGTTTATCTCCTTGGAACATAGCACCCAATTCTTATGCGAGCAAAAGTATTGGAACAGAGACTATTTAGTAAATGAAAGTAAATAACACTTCATATTTGGTAGCATATATTTGCTTGCATTAGCTGCATCAAGCCTGCGACCCATTGACATCACCAAACTGTTGCATTCTTTTGTGATGCTTTTCCAGGCTTTTACTGCTGCCTCTTTCAGTTGTTGTTTGTTTCAGGGTTTTTTCCATTTAATCTTTTCTTCAGGAGGTGAAATGCATGCTCAATTGGGTTAAGGTCTGTTGATTGACTTGGCCAGACTAAAACCTTACACTTTTCCTCCCTAATTAAGTCCTTTGTTGTGTTGGCAGTGTGTTTTTGGTCATTTATGAACTTCCTCCCTATTAGCTTGGATGCATTTCTCCGTATGTTGGCAGACAGAATGTTTTTGTAGACTTCATAGAATTCATCCTGCTGCTACCATCATGGGTTACATCATCAATATAGATGAGTGAGCCCACTCCAGAAGCAACCATGAAAGCCCAATTCATGACACTTCCTCCACCATGATTCACAGATGAGCTTGTATTTTTTGAATCATCAGCAAATCCCTTCTTTCTCCATACTTTGGCCTTTCTATCACTTTGGTAGAAGTTAATCTTGGTCTTTCTTCCACAACTTTTGTGGTTCATCTTTGTACTTCTTTGCAAATTGCATCTTGAGCCTCTATATTGCTGCTCTCTAAGTCTTCTTCAAACGGTTGATTGAAATACCTTCACTTCTGCCCTGAGGAGATTGTTTGTGATGTCACTGACTGATGTTTTTTTCACAGCTCTCACAATGTTTCTGTCATCAGCTGCTGTTATTTTCCTTGGTCGACCAGTTCGATGTCTTGTTGCTCACTGCGCCAGCAGTTTCTTTCTTTTTCCGGACATTCCAAGTTGTTGTATAAGCTATCCCCGATGCTTGTGCAATGGTCTGATCGATTTCCCTTCTTTTCTAAGCTTGAAAGTGGCTTGCTTTTCTCCCAAAGACTCTCTGGTCTTCATCTTCAGCTTTTCTAACACAAATGCAGTCTTCACAGGCAAAACCCAAGGCTAAAACTAAGAGTAGAACTATTTATTGTCCTAATGAATAAATACATTTTTTTTTTGTTCCAATCAATCTAACAGGACACATCTGGGAAGCAAGAAACACCTGTCAGTCACATATAACATACTCCAATATTTTTGCTCACCTAAAAATTGGGTGGTCTGATAGAAAAGGTGATGTTCTAAGTTGTTTAACAAATCTAGATAGAAATACCAGGAAATAAAAGCTCAAATTCAATTGTCTTCAGTGTATAGCAAAAACAAAAGAATTGACCCTGCAATACTTTTGGAGGGGATTGTATGTATAGAGACGTTTTCCTGTGTGTAAGTGAATGTGATGATATGTAGAGAGACTTTAATTTTACTGTATGTAAGTGAATGTGATGATATGTAGAGAGACTTTAATTTTACTGTATGTAAGTGAATGTGATGATATGTAGAGAGACTTTGACTTTACTGTATGTAAGTGAATGTGATGATATGTAGAGAGACTTTGACTTTGCTGTATGTAAGTGAATGGGATGATATGTAGAGAGACTTTGACGTTGCCCTGTGTGGAAGTGAATGTGATGAGAGCAGTATGTACTGTACATATTCAACATTGAGGCCTTGTTGCCATGTTAACCGCAGGCTTGTTAAAAGCAGAGATTACATTACATATCTGATTCCTCAAAGGCAAGAATGTAGCTGCTTAGCTGGAGGGTGTGCGGTATGAAGCATCCTCTCTCTCAGCATATACCGACCTGGAGTGTAGAGTCTGCTCTGAGCCTCTCTCTTAGCATGTACTGACCTGGAGTATAGAGTCTGTTCTGAGCCTCTCTCTCTCAACATATACCGACCTGGAGTGTAGAGTCTGCTCTGAGCCTCTCTCTTAGCATGTACTGACCTGGAGTATAGAGTCTGCTCTCAGCCTCTCTCTCAGCATGTACTGACCTGGAGTATAGAGTCTGCTCTCAGCCTCTCTCTCAGCATATACCGACCTGGAGTGTAGAGTCTGCTCTGAGCCTCTCTCTTAGCATGTACTGACCTGGAGTATAGAGTCTGCTCTCAGCCTCTCTCTCAGCATATACCGACCTGGAGTGTAGAGTCTGCTCTGAGCCTCTCTCTTAGCATGTACTGACCAGGAGTGTAGAGTCAGCTCTGAGCCTCTCTCTTAGCATGTACTGACCTGGAGTGTAGAGTCTGCTCTGAGCCTCTCTCTAAGCATGTACTGACCTAGAGTGTAGAGTCAACTCTGAGCGCAAAGGCCTTCCTCAGCATATTTTAGGAAGGGAACTGGAGGCTGGATTAATTAGCAAAGAAAATAAATATACCTGGTGTTAAACCTTTACTAAGACGGAGTTGTGTTCAGTGTGAAACAAGACGAGGTGCCGGCTGCCCTGTTTCTACTAGAATATTAGAATACTACAGGAATACTACTCTCTCATATAGAGTATGTTCTTATAGAATACTACTCTCTCATATAGAATATGTTCTTATGGAATACTACTCTCTCATATAGAATATGTTCTTATAGAATACTACTCTCTCATATAGAATATGTTCTTATGGAATACTATGCTCTCATTTAGAATATGTTCTTATAGAATACTACTCTCTCATTTATATGTTCTTATAGAACACTACTCTCTCAGAGTCAGAGTTAAGGAGGAATGCTTATAAACCTAAGGTGCCTGATGGCTCTCCTCTCTCTCTCTCTCTCTCTCTCTCTCTCTCTCTCTCTCTCTCTCTCTCTCTCTCTCTCTCTCTCTCTCTCTCTCTCTCTGATATGCCGTTGTATAACTTAAAAGAAAATTATTAAACAATTTTGCCCCTAAACATTCCTGTGAGTAATTGCACAGAGGCCATATTGTGTTTCAGTCGTGTTGCTATCTGTTTGGAGAGAGGCTGGTAAGATGATCCGTGAGATGACTTTAGTGCTGAAAACACGCTCCAGCCCCAGTACAGGGAATGTGAATGCTTTGCTTACCACCTGAGTCTGAATGAACCACTCTGCTTCTTCTTTTACATGTTCATAATATCAGTTAGTTTTACTATTTGAAAAATAACCATCAATAAACATGAAATTCTTAACAAATGTTTGGTTTAACTGGAACTGAAACATTGCTTCTAGTCACAAATAAACCCACACCTGAGTATCTGAAAAGGGAGATCGCAGGACTCTGCTGCTAGTGGGAGAAACAAGTAATTCTGCAGAATCATCTCAGATCCAGGAAACATAGATCATTAGACATAACTCCATCTCCACAGTCCTGTGATACTTCACATGATGGTTGAAGAGCTTGGCTTGTTACTGGAAGGTTGCTGGTTCCATTCCCAGAGGACAGGGCCTGAAGTGCTTTACAATGGGAGAGAGCATAAACGGCAGTAACCCTGAATACAGGCGTTTACCCCAAAAAATAATATATGAGCAGCAGGTGTTTCACTTTTACAGCTAAGCTCACACCTCGGGGTGAAACACCTGTGGAGTGTTATATAAAGCACACACACCTGGACACAGCCAGGGCAGAGTGGCGGATTTCAGCAGGAAATGAGGGAGCACTGCAGGGCTCTGCTCTGGAAGCCTGGACCTGATCAGATAAATCAATATGAGCTGGAACTGAGCCGCGGGGAGGGGAATCTGAAACCGCCACTCAGAAGTTTCCGGAACTCCAGCCTAACACTGCTGTCAGCCTTCACAGGGATGGGCTGCTTTTAAATCATTTATTTACTCATGCTTTTATTTATTAGTAATATAATAATGGTGATAATGTTCCTTGTACAATTTACAAAAAAGTGATCACTACTACTACTACTACTACTACTAATAATAATAATAATAATCACAATACCTTATTTTGACAATGTATTGGGTCAATGCTTGTAACAATAACAAATCCCAGGTACACCACATTCAATTTTACAGGTGAAGGCATTTCACCTTCAGTGGATGGAGGGCAGAGATGATTCCAAACCTGAACTGTTCAGCTGTAGCGATACAGAATGGACTGGTGAGACTCCGTCCTGCCCCACAGATGAATACATTCAGGGGTCAGATCTTCTTCAGTTACAGCAGTCACTCAAACTTCAGTCTTATGATCAGAGATATTTGTGAGCGGCATAAACAGGAGACTGATCCGGTGCTGAAATCTGATGAAATGAAAACCACAGAGGCTTAGCACTGGCATGTCTCTGCTTGTCTAAGTGTTCCACTGTAGAGGATGTGCCCTACAGGCTACACATCCACTCATAAATACCTGGAAAGCATGTTTCTCTCATGTATACTCCTTACACCTGCCACAGGTGAGTGAGTGCAGGTTTACCTGAAACTCCACACATACCTGCTGCATCGCTGTTTCACTTTAAAATCCGGCGGCTGTCCGTGCCCATCTTGGCACCTTATTTTTTTGCAGTGGGAGACCAGGTAGTTTATCCTGTTAAAACAGTACAGCGACCATGGTCTGGTGTCACTGTGCCAGTGCTAACAGCCTAACAGGGTACTGCTATCAGGCATATGACTTGGTTAGGGGGTTAGGTTATGGTTTGGGTTAGGGGTAAGGTTTGGGTTAAGGGGTTAAGATTAGGGGTAGGATTAAGGGGTTAGTTTAGGATTAGGGGGATAGGGTAGGGTTAGGATTACAGTTAGGGGGTCATGGTCAAGGTTAGTTATAGGTGGCTAGGTTAGGGTTAGGGTATGGCTATAGCTATGGTTAGGGTTAGGGTTAGGATTTTGGGTTATGGTTAGGGTTGGGGGGAGAAGTTAGAATTGGTCACACCCCTAAATTACATCTAATCCTTTAATACACAGAGGCAGGGAAATCCAAGGACCACGCCTACTGCTTAAGTAGACACACACCTAGACTACATAACGAATTAGTCCAGGCTGTTAAATGTGCGCTCTTTTCCACAGTAGGCGTCTGAGACCGGGGAACCACTGATGAGGGAGCTGTGGTGTGAGAGAGACGAGCTGACAGAGTGAAAGCATGAAAGTGAAAGATACAGTTTGGTTTGGTTCGGAACAGGTGGGACTGAAGCTGGAGGGCTACCAAAAGAGACTGAGGGAACTTTCGTTTGTGGCAGTCGGTCAGCCCTTCACCTATGCCCAGCAGCTCCTGGACACTGGCTGCAGCCTGAGAGCCACAACCCCAAGAAAATAGTGGAGCAGGTAGCACTGGAGCAGTTCATGATGGGGCTTCCAAAAGGGACCTCCGACTGGCTGACTGGCTCTAGTGCCACCAGCCAACCTCCCTAGGTGCGGCCATTGAGCTAGCAGAGAACCACCTGTCCCTCTGAGATAACACGGGGAGGAAGGATCCACAAAGCGGACCCGCAACCCTCTCACACCCTTTCCCATGCCCATAAGATTAATGGGAATCTATTCAACCAGCAGAGGGCCATATCATACCCCTACTTCTGTATTATTAACGGCAAGTTATATGGGGTGAGTCAGGACCCACACACAGGGAAGGACAGCATGCAGCTTTTCGGGCCGTTTTTTCAGGGGGCTCACAGAAATCCGATGGCAGGTAATTTGGGCCAGGATAAAACACTGAACCAAATAATGGTCCGATTGTACTGTATAGAGTGGGAGCAATAATTATTTGATCCCTTGCTGATTTTGTAGGTTTGCCCACTTACAAAGAATGGAACTGTGTAGAATTTTAATCATTGGTACATTTTAACATTGAGAGACAGAATATCACAAAATAATAGGACGCTGAAGACAACGATTTGTAAATTTGTTTCCACTGATATCCAAAATTGGGATAATCAATTGATCCTCTGTTGTTTGCTGTCCGAGAGGTTCCCCCAGCCTCCATGGGGTTTTCCCCCTTTGGGTTACTGTACAGGTGAAGGCCCTGTGGCATTTGGGGCCTGCTATAGGAAATGTGGAAGGAGAGTCCAAGCCACACTAAAAATGAAATTCAATATGTTTTGCAAGCAAAGCTACACTCACTCAGTCAAATTGCAGACCACAATACAACGGGGGAGCGCAATTGCGAATACCCGAATCGGGAGAACAAGTCCTGGTGTTACTCCTGTTGTCCGCATCCAAATTGCTCATCAATTGGCAAAGACCTTTTGAGGTTACACAACGATACCATTACATCACCACCACCAGCCTGAATTGTTGACACAAGGCAGGTTGGATCCATGGATTCATGCTGCTGGTGCCCAATTCTGACCCTACCATCTGTATGCCTCAGCAGAATTTCTCCCACTGTCCAGTTTAGATGAGCCTGTGCCCACTGCAGCCTCAGCTTTCTGTTCTTGGCTGACAGAAGTGGAACCCGACGTGGTCTTCTGCTGTTGTAGCCCATCTGCATTCGACGTGTTGTGCTTTTCTGCTCACCACAAGTATACAGAGCAATAATTACCATTGCCTTTCTGTCAGTTAGAATCAGTCTGGCCATTCTCCATTTACTTCTCCCATCAACAAGGTATTTCCGTCCACAGAATTTGATGTTTTTTGTCTTTCGCACCATTGTGAATAAACTCTAGAGACTGTTATTCGTGAAAATCCCGGGAGATAAGCAATTACAGAAATAACATTATATTAATGGCATTTGGCAGATGCTGTACAGTTCATTAGACTAAGCAGGAGACAATGCAGTGTTCAGGCTCCTGGCCATATGTGCATGATTTTGACTGCTGGCACTGCTGCCACACGATTGGCTGATTAGATGATGATCTAATTGCATGGATAAGTAGGTGTACAGGTGTGCCTAATAAAGTGCTCAGTGTATAAGAGCTGTTATAAGTGTTTGCACCTAATTCCTTAAAAAGAGTTCCAGTCTGGTGAAACCAGAGGAGAAGGTTCTATAAATAGAGTCCCAGGCAGGTTAAATCAGAGGGGAAGGTTCCTTAAACAGAGTCCCAGGCAGGTTAAATCAGAGGGAAAGGTTCCTTAAAGAGAGTCCCAGGCAGGTTAAATCAGAGGGGAAGGTTCCTTAAACAGAGTCTCAGGCAGGTTAAATCAGAGGGGAAGGTTCCTTAAACAGAGTCCCAGGCAGGTTAAATCAGAGGGGAAGGTTCCTTAAAGAGAGTCCCAGGCTGGCAAAACCAGAGGAGAAGGTTCCTGTCCCAGCTTGATCATAAAAATTCAAAACAAGAAGGATTACATCCCTGGCAGCTACGGCTCTCTATGACACAGTGCAATTACAGTATTAGATGTTCCCTTCTGGACTGACAAAGGGAAGGAAACCATCTCAGATGAGCAGATGTTGCAGCGGGGGCTGATCTTGCAGAATCAGAGCTGATTCAGACGAGCCTTCAGGCCCCAGAGCTGAGCTGAACTCAGCTCTCCTGCCATGTTATGCCTCTGAGGTATGGTCCTTAGGACGGGCACTAACTGAACCCACAGACATCACTTACTCCAGTTTCCTGTGCCTGATGCTACATATGGCCCGACAAATTGTGGGAGAACAAACACCTACTTTGTGCAAAGACCTACACTACCACACACCTACACTGCTCTATTGCTGCTATGCACTAATAAATCAAATGAATACACTCCTTCTCTACTACACTGTTACAGTCTTATACTAATACATTACTACACTACACAAATAACACTTCATTGAGTTCACTCTAAAATACTCAGACGTTTTATCAGAGCATGTAAAGCAGGTTATTTACATGCTCTTTGATAATGCTGAAGCAGATAAAGTGCTCTTCAGTCTGAAAGTGAGACTATGTGAAAAGTTAATGTCTTTCTCACTTTCCCTTTTCCAGCTGCCCGTCTCCTTTGGGCTCGGGAGAAATACGATCACTGTTCTACTTGCCTGTGCACAGGCCTCCAATTTCAATAATACAGAGCAGAGATTTATGATGACTGCTCATGGTGCTGTGTCCTGTAGTTCTGGGGTTGATATGCAATACTGTTTCCACTATGTGTGGGGTTGATATGTGGAGTTATTTCCTGGAAGCGTGGGGTAGATATATGATGTCCTTTCCAGTATGTGTGGGGTTGATATATGATGTAAGTACATATAATGAAATACTATGTGTTTATAGACAAGGTTATACAGTTTACAGCATTTAATCTGGTTTACCCAAGTGGTTTTAATGTTGTGGCTGATCGGTGTATGTCTGTCTAATATCTAATAATTTATAACAATATAACAAACTTATATTTCTACAATGCCAGAAATATGGTGGTCGGATGTGGAATAAAAGTGACTTGAGAAAAAAAAAAAAATTATATATTGGAACATGATTTTTTGACGTAGAGAAATTGTATCAAGGATAGTACGATATGCCTTTTATTGTCTGAGGTGAGGGTTGTAAACTGTGAGTGTGGCGTGGGGAGGCTGGAGTTGTATTGTTCTGCTTTGCAAATAAGAGGCTGATAAGCTAATAAACTGCTGTTCTCACTAGCTTTATAAAAATCTGGCATCACCATTTTGCAGTTTTATTACGTCACAGTTTTTTGTTTGATGTTAATATGAACAAATATGAACTGCAACGACTCAACCACAAGGGGTAAAGTGGATAGGGTTAAGTTTTCTAAAATACTGCCTTAACCAAGGAGGTGCCTTCCCACCACTGTTCTGTTCTGATAGAAGAGACTACTTGTGAAAGTTTAATAATTTCCATTTCACCATGTATGTTTTTGATTTGTCTGTTGTTTTTGCTAGTGCCTAACACAGTGAATAAGCCTGAAGGTTGGAGAAAGATCTGATTTTATTTTTGGTTCAGGGACAAACGCCATGACTCATTGCAGCTGAGGCATCAGTGAAGCACGACCTCAGAAGATGAAATCGCAATACAGGTCATCGATATTCACTGGGAGCATTTACTGTAAAGTATTGATTTTAACCCCCAACTGGAAATAATGGCTCAAAATGGCTGTATGACCAATGTGTACAGTAGTCATTCTCTTAGAGGTTGCTCTTCTGTTACTCACCCTGGAAGTGACCAATCCCACACAGGAGAGAGTGCTGTTCAGTAATCAAATGCATCCCAGATGTACTACTGTAAAACCACGCCTGGGTTCACTTCAGAACCATCATGCAAAGGAGTACAGTGACTTGGCTCTAAACACAAAACGAATTGTGAGAATATGTTTAATATTGTTTTAGATTTGCCTCTGTGGCATGGTAGGTTTGGGTACTCCCCGGGGATCCCGTGAATCCTCTCCTCCACACAAGGGCCTCTTCCGTACTACAGGGTCTGCCGAATTCCTGATCAGAATATAAGATTAATGCAGGAATACATAACGAACAGAACAGGCCATTCAGCCCAACTCAGCTAGTTTAACATTTGCCCACAAACAACAATATCTAGATATCTAGCACTGCAACACTGCAGGGCTCTGGGTCTGTACAGGACCCAGCAAGCTGATTGTCTTATTAGTCATTTGTCTATATTTATTACTTTCATATTTTTATGTCATTAAGGGAAACAATACTTCCCTGCATGTTAAGGTAGCTCTAGGCATGAGAAATTTTAAAAGCTATGCTTTAACCTGATCCAGTAGAGATGCCGAGATTCTCAGACAATAGACACACACACACAGTCTCTCTCTCTCTCTTTCTCTCTCACCCTCTCTCCCTCTCTCTCACACACACCCACACAGCTGCACACATGCACACACACACACACACACATACTCACACACACAGGCTCACACATACTCTCTCTCAGACATAAACACACATACACACATTCACACACACACACACACACACACACACACATACTCTAAGACAGTGAATAACTGCAGAACTCATTCCAGTGCCCGGAGGCAGAAGGTTCTTTTCTTCCTGAGAGGAGCAGAGATGCTTCCTGTCCGCAGGCCTGTGAGCAGACAGAAATACTGGGCTTGGCACGCAGGGCCGCACTGATGGACAGGTTTATATCCATTCCACCTGAACCCGCAGTCAGGCAGGAGAGAGGACAGCTGTGTCCACAGATAGAGCCGGCTGAAGGACCCCTCCCTGCTCAGACAGATGTGGCCCTTTGAATCCATGTAGGAATTCCACAACTTCCCCAAAGGCACCTATTATATGACTGTGTTCCGTCTCTTGTGGAATTTATTGTATGAATCTATTCCATTCCTTTTGGTATTTATCATATGCCTCTGTCCTGTTCCTTATTGATATTTATTATATGACTATATCCTGTCTCTTACGGTATTTATTGCATGACTATATTGTCCCATGTGATATTTACTGTATGATGCTTCCCAACCAGTCCATCCACAATCCACAGGACTGTGTTTACTCACTCAAAGCAAGGCCTGAGAGAGAGAGAGATCATTCATTATCCTGTGATCATTTTTATATTCAATCATATTACCCTGTTATTATTATTTATTCCTTGCTCGCTGGGTCTAAAGCTGAGTGCATCTGAGGCTCTGTACTGGGTCTGAGGCTCTGTGCTGTGTCTGAAGCTGAGTGTGTCTGAAGCACTGCGCTGAGTCTGAAGCTGAGTGTGTCTGAAGCTCTGTGCTGGGTCTGAAGCTCTGCGCTGGGTCTGAAGCTCTGTGCTGAGTCTGAGGCTCTGCGCTGGGTCTGAAGCTCTGTGCTGAGTCTGAAGCTGAGTGTGTCTGAAGCTCTGTGCTGAGTCTGAGGCTCTGCACTGGGTCTGAAGCTCTGTGTTGTGTCTGAAGCTGAGTGTGTCTGAAGCACTGCGCTGAGTCTGAAGCTGAGTGTGTCTGAAGCTCTGTGCTGGGTCTGAAGCTCTGCGCTGGGTCTGAAGCTCTGTGCTGAGTCTGAGGCTCTGCGCTGGGTCTGAAGCTCTGTGCTGAGTCTGAAGCTGAGTGTGTCTGAAGCTCTGTCCTGGGCCTGAAGCTCTGTACTGAGTCTGAAGCTCTGCGCTGGGTCTGAAGCTCTGTGCTGAGTCTGAGGCTCTGCGCTGGGTCTGAAGCTGAGTGTGTCTGAAGCACTGCGCTGAGTCTGAAGCTGAGTGTGTCTGAAGCTCTGTGCTGGGTCTGAAGCTCTGCGCTGGGTCTGAAGCTCTGTGCTGAGTCTGAGGCTCTGCGCTGGGTCTGAAGCTCTGTGCTGAGTCTGAAGCTGAGTGTGTCTGAAGCTCTGTGCTGAGTCTGAGGCTCTGCACTGGGTCTGAAGCTCTGTGTTGTGTCTGAAGCTGAGTGTGTCTGAAGCACTGCGCTGAGTCTGAAGCTGAGTGTGTCTGAAGCTCTGTGCTGGGTCTGAAGCTCTGCGCTGGGTCTGAAGCTCTGTGCTGAGTCTGAGGCTCTGCGCTGGGTCTGAAGCTGAGTGTGTCTGAAGCACTGCGCTGAGTCTGAAGCTGAGTGTGTCTGAAGCTCTGTGCTGGGTCTGAAGCTCTGCGCTGGGTCTGAAGCTCTGTGCTGAGTCTGAAGCTCTGCGCTGGGTCTGAAGCTCTGTGCTGAGTCTGAAGCTGAGTGTGTCTGAAGCTCTGTGCTGAGTCTGAAGCTGAGTGTGTCTGAAGCTCTGTGTTGTGTCTGAAGCTGAGTGTGTCTGAAGCACTGCGCTGAGTCTGAAGCTGAGTGTGTCTGAAGCTCTGTGCTGGGTCTGAAGCTCTGCGCTGGGTCTGAAGCTCTGTGCTGAGTCTGAGGCTCTGCGCTGGGTCTGAAGCTCTGTGCTGAGTCTGAAGCTGAGTGTGTCTGAAGCTCTGTGCTGAGTCTGAGGCTCTGCGCTGGGTCTGAAGCTCTGTGCTGAGTCTGAAGCTGAGTGTGTCTGAAGCTCTGTCCTGGGCCTGAAGCTCTGTACTGAGTCTGAAGCTCTGCGCTGGGTCTGAAGCTCTGTGCTGAGTCTGAGGCTCTGCGCTGGGTCTGAAGCTCTGTGCTGAGTCTGAAGCTGAGTGTGTCTGAAGCTCTGTGCTGAGTCTGGAGCTCTGCGCTGGGTCTGAAGCTCTGTGCTGAGTCTGAGGCTCTGCGCTGGGTCTGAAGCTCTGTGCTGAGTCTGGTTTCTATAACTCCCCACATTCCTCACAGAGCAGCTCTCCCAAACCGGGCCCTTGGACCAGAGCCCAGACCAGGCTAGGAATCTCTCTCTCTCGCTCTCTCTCTCCCTATGTCTCTCTCACTCTCTCTCTCTCTCTCAATCTCTCTCTCTCTCTCTCTCTCTCTCTCTCATACTTATACATTAACAAGCAGAAATCCAGTGATTTACCAGCAAAGCTGATCTGGGGTCAGTCGTTAACCTCTAGCCAGTTACAACTAGCGATGCTTTGCACAGTAGCAGAAGGGTAAAAATGATAGTTCACACTTGACTAGCCCTTATTCCTACAAGAATGTGCTTCTTTTTTATGACTGCAAGATCATAAAGAACATAACAAAGCTATATCATAATGAACTCGAGAGATTAGCAATGTTTAGCATGAGGCTCTGCTGCCATTGCATCAGCCACTAAAGGTCTCTGTGCTTGGAGAAATTCCATTTATGAAGGTAAACATTCATGGATTTTGAGACTCCAGCCTGCCCCCTGCTGGAATCCCCCCAATGAGCTTTGATTATATCATGATGACATTGATGATGTCATGTTTCTGTGTGTGGAGGTGATCTTCTGCTTATCAGATATGCTGTGAATTAGTAGAATTGGGTGTGCCAAATTAGGGTTGAAATGAAAACCTTCAGGATGTAGATCTCCAGGAGCAGGGTTGGGCAGGTATAGTGGATAGATGCAGACTGAATTTTGTGTTTTGGGGGGGTCTGGGGTCTGCTTGGGCTTTTGGGTGTGGGCTTTTCCCTGCATGGCTCTCAGGCGGTAGTCGAATGTCAAACAGGAGACAGGTGAAACATTAAAGTGCTTACCGTGTCTCAGCCAGGGCTTGGGCCCCGTCTGCAAACTGTCACCGCTCGTCATCACTCTGGGATCTCACTGGGGTCAAAGGTCACAGTGTGCTGTCCTTCACATGTTCAGCTGAACCTGTTATCTCTCATTAATGCTACAGAGAGTTGGGCCCAAATCACATTGTGCCGCTCAACAGAAAAAAAAAAAAAAAAAGAAATTCTCATATTTATGTTTCTCTTGTAGGTGTGAGTGAGTACAGGGGTAGAGATGTCTCAGTAGTCATCTCTGGCTTTCTCCTGGTCTTATTCTGTCTTTGAAAAGTGTTTTGATACCTCTGGGAAAAATCTCAGACAATTATGGTTCTACGCCCATGGATTTCACTGAACGGCATCCACCAGACTTCATTAATTCCAGGTTGATTTTAGTTTTTCTTTATTTATGAACCTTCCTTCAGAGTCTTTGTGACAGACTGGAGCACACAGCCCCTCCCCTCCTTGCCTGGTTGGGGGGGGGGTAATTTGTGGGGGGGTAATTGCCGGGGCAGAAATGAAAGGGTATCTCATTGGTAATCACTGTCTGTGCGGCAGGGCCAGTAAAGACTGACAGGCAGGTATTAAAACTATGAAAGAGGAGGATGGAACTGTCCCCCACAGAAACTCAGAGCAGTCTGCTCCGACAGGGAGCTGGAGATGGTCACGGAGTGAAGGGGCTCCTGGATCAGGATTACTGGGACAGTAATGTGGATCACAGGGACAGTAATGTGGATTAATGCAGTCTCTAACCGCCGTCTATGCACTGCACCATCGCCATTGAACCCACAGCATCAGGACAATATTATTTATTATTATTCATAATACGTAATAACAGCCTGTACTACTTCATATGCTCAGCACCCTCTCATTCAGCAGTATCACACTGAGAGTGTAGCTGTCTGATATAGTCCTCTGGGCTGTTCACTCACTGTGGGCTTAATGACGGCTGTGAAAACACAGGCAAAATTCTTCCCATCTTCCTGAACGCAGGAATAAAGGCATGACAGTGAATAAAATGAAAACTATCTGCTGCTTTATTGTCCTGTGATCTATAAATAGATTCATAGGGGATTCTTCACTCTATAACTGTAGAGAGAAAAGACTTTTCAGCATATGCTGCGTGTGAAGCACACTTTTATTAGAGATTTGTTTTTCAGGGGGGAGCTTGATTCCCTTTCCCGGTTGCACTTTTGTTTTCCAAAAGTCATTTGAGAACATCCCCTTTGAGAGCTTACGGCCCTTTGTTTTATTGTCAGTGTCGTGTTGGTTTGCTCGCCTGGCGTTTGCAGGCGCACTGACAGCTGGGAAATCCCATCACAAAGGGCCTCCCTCCTGCTAAAAACACAGCTTTATCCCAGGCAGGGCCTTTATAGGGGCTTCACTTCAGAGAGAGAGAGAGAGCAAGAGAGGGGGGGGGAGAGAGAGAGAGGGAGAGAGGGAGACATTTGATACTCTTTTATTTAACCACTCAGAGCATCAACAGGCCTATATATGAGCAACACCTCATATTCAAAGAACCAGTTATTTCCTTTTTTATATACAAAAACAAAGAATGAAACACAAAAACAAAGCTGCTAATGTGCTACAGTGGATGCTCTTGGCCAGAGGGGAGACAACATAACAATGTGCACTGCAATAGCATCTGATTGCCGTTACACATACCAGTAATTGGCCCATACAATATGGAGCACCTCATCTCATTTCTGGGTGAAGGCTTGTCCCAGGTCAGGAATGGGGGCACGTGAGGAGATATGTGCGAACATTCGTAATCATATGAGACAACGAGGCATTTCACCATACCTGTGCCCTCACAGAGTGGTTCAAAGACCATCCAAGATTGCTAGGGATGGATCATGCATTCACAGAGGTTTCTTCCCAGGTGGATGGCAAGAGAGGACGAAGTAGTGACATAGATGAGAACTTTAAGAGGACTACTGCATGTGCAAAACTGAGGCAAAAATCTACCATATTGAGGAATATTGCTGAATTATCGATTCATTACTTGAAAAAATATTTTATTATATTGCATACAAAGTAACGTTCTTATTTTATTTATATTGGAAACTTAGGTTTATGTTGTTTTTATGTCATTCTGTAATAAGTGATAAAGTGACCTTGTTGGGTGATACCTTTAGCCAGTGTGAACTGCGTTAAGAGTTTTGAAAAAGTGTACTCGGTATTGAGACGTGGGTATAATCAATTGTAAAAGAAACTGTGACTCTGATCCATGTTTAAAACCTAGGGGTGGACCTGCCTGCTGGTTATAGCCTTACACTCATCAAACAAACTTGGAAAAACTGTTCTATGGAGTCAATCCCAAGTCCTGAGATGTGCAGCGTGTGTGTGTGTGTGAGGCGGCTCGGGTCCGTCCTGCCCGTGCACCCCGCCCGGTTGTGTAACACCACCGCGCGGCGGATGCAGGTGATCTGCTTTGGCGGATGATGGCCTTTTGTTTCTAAAAATATTCCACGCTGTTTCTGCCAAGTGCTGCCAAACGCACTTTTTTTTCAGCCGTGACACAACAGTGTCCCAGGAGTGCCTCAGTATCCTCCACCTCAGAGAAATGTGTGTGTGTGTGTACCTGTGTGTGTGTGTGCATGTGTGTCTGTGTGCGCTTGTGTGTGCATGTGTGTGCATGCGTGTGTGAGCATTTGTGTATGCCTGTGTGCGTGTGTGTGTGTGTGTGCATGTATGTGCCTGTGCATGTGTGTGTGTACCCATCTGTGTGTGCGTGTAGAGCATAGGGTGTTTGCACTAATATAGTGTATATATAGTGTCTGTAGGACAGGAGGTCCACTGGAATTCTCTCCTTCTCTCTCTCTCCCTCTCACTCTCTCTCTCTGCTGCCACAGTTGATCTCAGAGAAGAAAAGCAGGATCTTCTGCCCCTCCCCCCTTGGCGAATCCCCTCGCAGCACAAGGTGAAGATCACAAAGGAACACCTGGATAAACACGGATGCCCCCCCCACCCTGCCACAGGAATGGCAAACAGAGCTTTCAGGAGCTGTAGACTCTCACACGCCAGGAAGCACCATTCAACTGGGGACCTGCAGATACATGTCCTCAGAAACCATACATATACACACACACACATAGACACACACACACACACACACACACACACACACATATTCAGACATACGCATACAGACACAAACACACACATGCACACTCATAGAAATACACACACACACGCACACACACAGAAACACACACATACACAAACACACATACACACAAATACACACATTTGCACATACAGTCACACATGCAGGCAAGCACACACACATACATACTCATGCACACACAGGCTTATGCACACATACATACACACACACAAATACACTTACACACATATACACACAGTAATACACACACACGCACACAGAAATACACACACACTCATACACACACACACACACACACACACACAGAAATACACACACACGCACACACACCTGTCAGCTGCCAGCACTATAACCCCCCCACTGTGTCTTTATAGAACAGCCCTCTTCCTGCTTAATCTGACTTCCTGTTTACCCACCAAACAGCAGACTCCTGTCATGGGGGTGGTGGTGAGGTGGTGGGGTGGGGGGGGTGGGGGGGGGGGGTGGGGTGGGAGGATGTAGGGGGGTGTGTGACAGCTTTACTGCTTTACTGCCAGGGTAAGTATTTACAGCCGCCATCCTGATCATCCGTGTGCCTGGAGGTGCAGAGTCCTTATTTCAGGAGGTGCAGAGTCCTTATTTCAGGAGGTGCAGAGTCCTTATAGGAGGTGCAGAGTCTGAGCTGGACAATCCAGCAGTGTGAATGGATAAAATATCACCCATGCTCCTCCTGAAGAGATATTACACATTATACCTTTCTTAAAATTTCCCCCAACAATTCCTAAATTAACTGAACACAAGAATGATGTTGATTACAACTAAATGTGTATTATTTTGTTAATTAATTCCAAGTTTTATTTATTTTTCGTCAGTAGACACTGGGAAGTCGATGATTAATCACTACATCGGACTGAAGGTCAAGTGCTGAGCCACAAATAGAGATATTCTAAGTTTACTGAGATGATAGACTCCTTTGACTTCCTGCCTTTCAAATATTTGAGTGCGGTCCACATTAATCAAAAAATTCAGAGATAATGAGATACCAAAATTTGGATTTAAGAATACATAAAAATGTGTATTAATAAAATTAAATGTGCTCTTGCCATTTTTACCACCAAAACTGGTATGGATTTTTCAAAAGGCCTCCATACTGGATCACATGAAGTGTCTTGCACTTTTGTGGTTAATTCTGCTAATTCCTTTCCCAGGTCAGTTCTGTACATTAAACCTGAACAGATGACTCATTGTCTCCCTTCATAAATTCTACACTGTGTACCAGGAACCAATATATTTGTCCTTATGTGTAGCTTCTACAGTATATAGAGTGGTGCCCAGAACTACTGATGGTACCATAATTATTACCATTATTATTAGGATTATTGGTCGATTAAATAATAATTGGCACGCCGGTCCTTACATTTATGAGCCTGAACCCTAGTAATCACAGAGTCAGCTGAAATCCCCACCTCCAAAAAGTCTCTCCCTGCCTCTAAATAATCTCTCTATGTCTCTGTCTCCAAAAAGTCTCTCTGTCTCTCTCTGACTCCAAAACAGTCCCTCTTCTCCACTGTTTAAGCATTTCACTTCAAATCTATGCAGCACACTTCTAAATATATTTCCATTCACACAGAACTAAATCATTCATGTTTTTTAACTGTTCAGCAGATATTTGACAATCATGGAAAGCTCTTAAAAGCAGCGGGGAAAAAAACAAACAAAAAGTAAAATGTTTTTCCAGCCCGTGTGTAACTCCTCTTATTTTGGCTGTGAACCATAAATCAGGAACAATGACAGCCATATGGAAAATTGCAAACAAACATTTCCTTTAAAAAAAAAATGGGTACAGTATCCTGTCTGGTAACTCTATAAGAGAACTAAGTAACAGGAGCTGCCATATGTGAGAGTGTGGCAGGTAAGAACTATAATACATTAGTTTGGTGTCCATGGCAGCATTTTAGAACTGGGTTTAATTAATTGTCATGGTAATACATTTCCAAAAATATATGCTTATATAGATCATGGAGCACAATACATGTGGTGCAGTAATGGACGCTGTGAGATTCAGACTGTTATGTTTCATCTCTCATCAGCCTTATAAGCCAGAGGGTCACCCTGCCCTGATAACAGCCTCCTGCCCCCCCCCCCCCCCATCTTAAAGGGGTTTGTGTGTGTGTGTGTGTGTGTGTGTGTGTAGGGGGTGGGGGGGGGGGGGGGGGGGGTTGTTATGGCCTTCACCTCTGTCCTTGTCCTCACAGGAAATAAAAAGTTTATTCTGAAGGAAAGGGGGACGCGTATTTGGAAGGTCTTGGGGTCAGACGGAGGAACGTACAATGCAATCCAGAAACCAGAGAGGCTGAGATAGCTGAAGGACATCGCTGCCAATTATCGCCTGGCCAAAACAGGAAATGACTGCTAATACCAGAGTCTTTCTCCCTGGGTATGGTTTCATCCCAAGGTCTCTGCATGGGCATCTCATACACAACTAAACACCCTCCAGAAATGTCGGGGAGAACATCTTGCACACTCTATCCCAAAATATTCACCATCCGTTCTCGTGCCAAAAGTTAAGACTATCTCCAGAGCCCTTACACACTGGGGGCTTTGTGTTAGAGGGAGCTTCCGCCAGGACTGCTCTTATACCCTCCAGACTCATGGAACATAATATATTAATAATTTGTAATATAGCTAATTCTTTTATCCAAAGCAACTTACAGTTGATTTATCCACTACTACAGAGGGGTGACGGGCCTTGCCCAACAGGTGCACTGATCTTATTGTGTCTCCACTTGGGCTTTAACCACTAACCTTCTGGGTCCCAGTCATGTACCTTAGCCTCTAGGCTATAGGCTGCACCAAACAAATAGGCTTAGAACAAACAATTTGCAGCATATTTGGAGCAAACAGTCTGAAACTGTACTACACAGCACTATCTAGACAGTGCCCTCAGGGGGGGGTGGAATTGGTGGGACATTTTTAGGGTCTTTCCAGTCTTGGATTTCAAACAGAAAGGAGACAGGCTTGGAAATAGTGATTGAAACAAGGAGAAGACATACAACTGTATCACAAAGCATCAAAACCACGAGAGATTTAATTCCTTACTGTAGTAATTAGGGACACATTGATGTGGAGGATTTGATTGTGCTTTTACCTAGCAACTGGGTGTGTGTGGGTGTGCGTGTGCGTGTGAAACATGTTTCCAACAGTGATTGTGTACAACACAACACAAACACAGCAAACAAAGCCAATAAACTAGAGAGAAACACTTGCCCACCGAACCCTGGACAGAACAGAGGAGAGGCCCTGCCACCAGCTCCTCTCCTCGGGGGACAGACAGTAATGTCCCGGCTACTTACAGCCAGATCTAAACCCCAAACTGGGATACAGTCTCATCTGCAGGGGACTGGGGATAGTATGCAGGATAAACCATAGCCAGGAGAATCTGACCCAGGGAGAACCTGGATGTCCCTTTCACTTTGAGTCACTGGAGGTTAATGAACACTGACAGAGGTGGCATCCAATCAGGGCATACAGAGAGGCGGCTAGGCATCAAATCAGGCCACAGAGAGAGGGGGCTAGGCATCCAATCAGGGTACAGAGAGAGAAAGGTAGGCTTCAAGTTCATTTCAAAGCAATCCTGTTGTATTCTAGTGAACAATTAGTGTCATTTTTATAAAAAAATGCAATATTTAATTACCTTCAGTATATTTGACAAAAAGACAAAAAGTAGCCTAGTTACTATGTTATTTTAGCCCACAAGCATTTGATTATTTATTCCTATGGAATATGGAAGCTGCTGGTGTGGGTAGCAGATTAAGCTGGGCTTCTGTGGGCTCCCAGCCTGAGCCAAAGGGAATGAGGCTCTACCCCGAGCACTCAGAGGCCATCAGAGAACCTCACACAGAGAGCACCCCAGGGCATTGTGGGGATTTTTAATGATTGAGCTGGGAATGCCTGACATAAGAGTACTGAAAATATTTGTTATTTTTTTACTGTGTCAGCGGAAGCTTCTGTTCAAATGAGCGAACGGTGTTTTAAAAGGAAATAGGTCTGGATTATCTCTCATCACATCCCTTCATGGCTTTCACTTTGATCCTCATAAGGAACAATGACCAAGGTAGGACTTCTCAAACAATTTCAGTGAATCATCATTTTTTTTTTTCAGTTTCAACCAAATTCATCAAAAGCATGTTACCCATGAAATGTTGTATTTTAAAAACAAAGTTGTTAATTTATCATTTATACATAACACATTTTACACAGATACACACACAGGAGGTGAGCTCGGCATAGGAAATAAAGTGATAATGGGGATTTCAGAGAAAGAAAAATACTAGGAATAATAGGAACGACTCTGGATTTCCAAGGAGATTCCTGAACTGGGGCCCGTTTGGCCATTTCAGAGGTTCGTTATTTACCAGTACTTCACAAATCCCTCATATGTTTGTCATGTATCAGTGATTCACTGAATGAGAGCCTTCAGGCTTCCATATATGAATCTAACAGCTGAACAGGGAATTTACTTTCATTTGCTGCCATTTTCTAGTGGGCATTAAATATTTTATTTCAATGTTTCTTTATCAGAAAGCCAAGGTTGCTGACATTGATTGCACAATGTTCAGTTACACAGTTGGATATTCTTCACAGCTGTTTGTACACTGGCCTGTGTTACAAAACCAGGGGCCTGTCTCACAAAGCAGGATTACTGAGTTAGCTGGGCCCTGTTTCACAAAGCAGGATTACTGAGTTAGCTGGGCCCTGTTTCACAAAGCAGGATTACTGAGTTAGCTGGGCCCTGTTTCACAAAGCAGGATTACTGATTTAGCTGGGCCCTGTTTCACAAAGTAGGATTACTGATTTAGCTGCGCCCTGTTTCACAAAGCAGGATTACTGAGTTAGCTGGACAACTGCACTGGGTAAAACCCGAAACCCTCAAAAATCTGGAACATGCACTGAAGGAGAAAGATCTGTTCTGGGTTTTACTCAGTGCAATCATTCAGCTAACTCCATAATCCTGCTTTCTGAAATATCCCTCTGATTCTTGACCAATTCACTGTGCTGTCACCCTAACATAAACACTTGTTTGGGATGGGGGAGACCGGGTAAGGAGAGGTGGATTCTGGGATAGAGCTGTCCAATACAGGAAGGCTGAACACATCCCCAGCAGTATGGCTCGGGTCGTTGGGCTCATATATCAGATGCTCCGGTGAGAATTGAACAGCGAAGGTTTCCACACCCCACAGCTGTAGCTGCTCATCCAGGGACAGGACTCGGCCCAAAGCAGTCACAGAGAGAAGATGAACAGCGAGTTATTAATAACTGCCTGGAAATTGAGACAGAAAAGTATGTCTGAGTTCCAAAATGCAGAGAGGACACTGGATTACATTTCCATCTCCTTGGCAGGCAAATTTTTCCAGAGGGACACTGAGGACAGGTTTCTCAGTATCGCAGTAAGAGTGATCAGTTTTGTGCTGTGCCTCGTTTTTGATTCAAACACTCAGCCCCACTGGACATTGGTTCTGTTGAAATGTCATTTTTAATGTGTGTTCTTTTGTAGAAAATATTGCCCATGGGGATGAGTGTGTGTGCCCTGCGATGGACTGGCGACCTGTCCAGGGTGTATTCCTGCCCCCCCCGCGACCCTGTTCAGGACAAGCAGGTTAAGATAATGGATGGATGGATGGATGTTTGTTGTATTTGTATTTAGTTAACAACACATTCAGGGGTTCAGTGTGTAATGTAGGGTAGACTGGGGGACCTACAGGACCAGAGGTCATCGCTGGTATGAGTCGTGCCCTTTTGACCCCTCTCTGCAAAATGTCATCTGAGGTCCTCCCACCCCTGAAGCACCCCCCCCCCACACACACACACACTCACACCCTACACACATACATACACACACACCCCACACACACACAGAGATTCACACCCCTGCCCCCTACACACACTCACACTCACACCCTAAACACATACATACACACCCCCCCCACACACACAGTTGGCTGTGTCTCCCCATTTGGGGGGGGGGACTATAAACTGGCCATATTGCTGCAGGGAGAGGGCTGGCACAGGGTACAGGCAGGGATATTTACTCCCTGACCTCTGAATGAACTCAATTTTGCACTTTCAGAGTGAATGGTTTGTTTTTATCCACTACTTCAGGGAATTTCTCCTCATGTTCCCTGTGCGGTTGTATCCTTTGACTTTACCACCCTGCCAGAGGCCACAGAGCCATGGGCTGTACCTTAGTCCCCCCTCCTGATTTACCCCCACTCCCCATATCCCTCTTCTATAACCTGATAAAAATAAATACATTTCTGCACTCACTATGACTATTGTTTGTGACTATGCTACATGTGATTTGCTATTCATGGATTTGATTCTCTTCACTTGTTGATAAATGTATGCCCTACTTTGGATTAAAAATGTCTGCTAAATGTCTAAAATGTAAAATGTGGCATTTCAGAGTGACAACCAAGTTCAGTACAAACCCAGTGAGATAAGGCAGCAGGAAAGAGAACGTTCATCTTTCTGACTGAGCGAGGTTCAGCTTTGTGCTAAAGTCTGGAAAACCCATCCACAGGATGAAAGCAACATTACAATCTTAATTTTTACCTACTCCCACCTGCATCACTGACAATGATAAACAATGAGTGACATCCCTCACAATACACCTGTAAACTCATTTTTACCATGTTGGAGAAACATAACATATAGACTGCATCATGCTCCTCTGACCCCAGTATACAGCACAGCTGATAATAAAGGTGATGTGATTTTAACATTGCAATACTCTTGAGTGGGAAGCTGTAAGGGCACCTGTAAGGTACCTGTCTCAGGTGTGTCAGGACCCTGTGTGTGTATCTGCCTCAGGTGTGTCAGGACCCTGTGTGTGTATCAGCCTCAGGTGTGTCAGGACCCTGTGTGTGTATCTGCCTCAGGTGTGTCAGAACTTTGTGTGTGTATCTGCCTCAGGTGTGTCAGGACCCCGTGTGTGTATCAGCCTCAGGTGTGTCAGGACCCTGTGTGTGTATCTGCCTCAGGTGTGTCAGAACCTTGTGTGTGTATCTGCCTCAGGTGTGTCAGGACCCCGTGTGTGTATCTGTCTCAGGTGTGTCAGGACCCTGTGTGTGTATCTGCCTCAGGTGTGTCAGAACCTTGTGTGTGTATCTGCCTCAGGTGTGTCAGGACCCTGTGTGTGTATCTAACTCAGGTGTGTCAGGACCCTGTGTGTGTATCTGCCTCAGGTGTGTCAGGACCCTGTGTGTGTGTCTGCCTCAGGTGTGTCAGGACCCTGTGTGTGTATCTGTCTCAGGTGTGTCAGGACCCTGTGTGTGTATCTGTCTCAGGTGTGTCAGGACCCTGTGTGTGTATCTGCCTCAGGTGTGTCAGAACCTTGTGTGTGTATCTGCCTCAGGTGTGTCAGGACCCTGTGTGTGTATCTGCCTCAGGTGTGTCAGGACCCTGTGTGTGTATCTGCCTCAGGTGTGTCAGGACCCTGTGTGTGTATCTGCCTCAGGTGTGTCAGGAGTAACTCTCTCTAGGTGTCTCAAAAGACATGCATGTCAGGTTAGGTGTGCTCCTGCCATTGCCCTTGACAAAGGCACTGGTCTCAGAAGCGGAGCTGGTCCCCGGGCACTGCACTGTGGCTGCCCACTGCTCCTAAGTAACTAGGATTACTGATTAAAGCAGAGGACGAATTACCCCTTGGGGTTCAATAAAGTGTAAAGTTTATGCAGTTGCAGAGGTCATTGACTGTAAAAAAATATGGACCAAGTGCCTGTTACATCACACACTGACTATCCATGAAAAACAATTTGAATGGTGTGTGAAAAAAAACATCCAGTGAGCAGCAGTTTTGTGGGCTGAGGTGAACGAGAGAAGTCAGACTGGTTGTGTGTTTGTGTGTGGGTAGCTGTATTGTAACAGGAGCCAGATTTAGACTGAAGACAGTTCAAGGCCCAGTGTTCAGCCCTCAGAGACAAGAGGACACACATTATTCTGTATTATGGAGCTATCCCATATCTCCCACGATTATTATTGTCACATTATTCCCGATTATGGAAATGCACTTTTCCCAGATCTTCAACATTATTCCCTATTATGGATCTGTACCTTTCCCGGAAAGCTACGGGAAAGACATGGCCTTGTAGGAGTTCTGTGACCCTGTTTCAGGCATAGAGAGGCAGATGAGATCAGCGGATCTGTTAGAGCTGTGTTTCATGGGCTGTTGTGTGTGTGTGTGTGAGTGTGTATGTGTGTATAGACGTAGAGAGGCAGATTAGATCAGCGGATCTGTTACTGCTGTGCTTCATGGGCTGTTGGGATGGTGTTTTGCTTGGCGGAGAAACAGAGGGATGAAGAGATAGAGGAGGAAGTGGAAGAAACCTCCATCTTATCTGTCATCTTCCTGGTGATTGGTACAGGGCGGCTAGCCCTGTGAATCTGTGTGTCTGCACTGACTGGACTGTTCACACACTCCATAAGGGACTACCAAACTAATAAAGGCCATTTCATGGACTTGTATATTGCAGTTTATATTTATATATGTTTAGTAAATGCTGACAGTGACAAACATACACACAGAGACTCACACATGCATACATACATCCACACACATACACCCACGCATACATACATGTGCACACACACACACGCACAGGCATGCATACATACACACACACATACCCAGGCATACATACATGTACATGCACACACATGCTCCCTTTGAGCGCGGCGAAGACATGGATTCTTCATAGGAAGTGAGTCTTGCGTAACTGCTTCCTGTGCTGAGCCACAGGCAGGGGCCATCTCGGTTCATAAACGCACATCTTCACAGACCATCCGTCCACAACCGAATGACAGAATGCAGACCATTTGGCCAAATGCAGATGTTAGGAATGATCTTCAGAAATAATTCCCTCTTTCCCTCTGCTGAGGAATGCAGGCTGTTCAGTCTGACAGCAGTGACACACTCAGGTCACCCTCTCAGTTAAGCTCTGCGGAAATGTAAACCAGGGTCTGTTTGTATTCTGTAGCTCCCCCCTGATTGCACTACGCTGACAGCCAGAAACCCAACCCCCCCCCCCCCCCCCCCCACCAACAGAAATACCCCCCCCCACGATAAATACCCCCCCACCCCAGAAAGGCACATACACACATACCCACACGCATACATACGCATACACACACATGCACATACACACAGGCACATGCACCCATACACACATGCACCCATACACACACGCACACACACACACACACTCTGCTGAGTTCTTCCTCTGGGCTCTGCAGTCAGGCTCAGCGCTCACATTTGAGTTGGTTAACCAAACATCCGTCATCCTGTTTAAAGCATAAAGCAACACAACATACACTAACCATGGCCACATGTGGAGCAGGCTTTTAAAGACCTCTTTCTACAGCAGTACAAATATATAGTCTCTGCAGTATGCTGGGTTACAACGAGACACCGACATTTACAAATCATTTCGCAGCACAAATCATGCGATGTGATCAGAAAGCAGGCATTTATGAGCAGAAGAATAAGTGATGTTTTGCTCGATTCCCATTGATGTTTTTTAGTCAAAAAAAAAGAAAAGGGCAAGAGAACAAACGGCTGCACTGTGTACTTAAGAGAACGCCACATGCGACCATCTGCAGCAGCCACGGATGAGTGTCCTATATTTTTGGCAAGACCACATTAGGAAAACCGGAACGTTGTAATTACTAGGCCAGGCTTCCGGAAAGCTCTCTGCACCTGTATGTGTTTACGGTGTGGGAGGCTCCGTGGTAACATATTCCCGTTAAACACCACCATCAGGTGAAGGTGCGGACAGAGGTTAATGACCGGGCGGAAGTTTCCGGGATTTTTAAAAATGGAACAGCTAAATAAACTTGTGCTGACCCCTGTAATATTTATGTTGGTTGGAAGAAAATGTCACTGGCAGACTTACAAGGCTACAGTGGCCAGTAAGATTGCTATATATGGCATCATACCATCCCAAACAGGACCGAGCTTTTCTCTGTGTTTGCGTCACGCAAGTCATTCCTTCAGAATTTATATCGGCACGTCATGCTCCCATTTTTCCATGCGGAATTAGAGCATGATCTGGGTCCTTTCCTTCCGGATGATTTGTACAGCAGGTCTGTTTACTGTTTACGCCACACTGCTCTGCCGCTTCACGAAACAAACTTAACAAAAAAAGGCATCAATGAACTAAAATGGTTAAATCATTAAGTGTAATAAATATATAAGAAGAGTATAAAAGAGTTATTGCCAACATACACAGATATTCAGTTCAGACTGTTTAAAACTCATCGTTTGAATTTGGTTTTCACTTGATTTTTTGGGTCTGTTCATATAAACATGGCAGTTCTTTCTACACAATTCATATATTAACTCATATGGTTTAGACCATTACCAACAGCTAATGTGCCAGAATGACAGTGGATAGACCACTGAGAGAGAAAAGGATTTAGCAGCCATTTCTCACATACATTCAGATGTTTATGTGTGTGTGTTCATGCGTCGGTGTGTGTGTGCCTGCATTTCAGTTTTATCTGTTATTCTGTTATTATTAATAGTTCATGGTTAATGGTGGCCATTTATATAGCACCTTTATCTAAAGCACTGTACAATTGATGCTTCTCATTCACCCATTCATGCACAAACACACACACACACACACACACACCAACGGCGATTGGCTGCCATGCAAGGCACCAACCACCAACGTCAGGAGCATTTGGGGGTTAGGTGTCTTGCTCAGGGACACTTCCAGGGCAGGAATCGAACAGGCAACTCTCTGACTGGCAGACAACTGCTCTTACTTCTTACCTCCTGAGCCAATGTCACCTCACATACTGGTGGATCTGGCCTATGTGATGTTCTCCAGGGACATCATTGTTTTCATACCCACCATAGACATCCTATACACCTTCTATGTGCGTGCTTACCATAGATAGCACAGTCACCATTAATGACAATTCCCATATTGGTCTGCAAGCATAGGTTTAAGATGAAGGCTATGAGTCTGCCTGTATGGGACAACCATACTCCTGCAAGGGACAGCTGAAGTGAATGCCAATGTAACAGGTGAAGAATTTGCCTGAGTCCGAGGTGGGATTTGAACCACAGCCTTCTCACTTGTCCAAATTATTTGTTGAACGAACGCTTTACCAGTCAGCTAAAGACGAACTCACCTCTAGCCAAGGGTAACAACGTTCTTTTGAATTTGAGGGTTACGTCATCGGGGAGTGTTGTCGCGATAACCTGCTACCAGCCTTCACGTTCACTGCACCATCCGTGCTTACTAGCGAACTAGCTGAGCTAACCATGCTACACTCATCCCCCTTTGACTTCCCATCCATGTGAAACTCCGCAGCAACCATTTATTTTTTTATTTTTTTTACTCCCACCCAGATCCGAGTCACGGCACCAATGTAACAGGTGAGAAATTGCCTGAGTCCGAGGTGGGATTTGAACCCCGGCCTCTCACTTGTCCAAATATTTGTTGAATGAACGCGTTACCTGTCAGCTAAAGACGGACATGCCTCTAGCCAAGGGCAACAACGTTCTTTTGAATTTGAGGGTTACGTCATCGGGGAGTGTTGTCGCGATAACCTGCTACCAGCCTTCGCTTTCACTGCACCATCCGTGCTTACTAGCGAACTAGCTGAGCTAACCATGCTACACCAACTCAGGTAAACAGCGCTACAACAGCGCTAAATGAAGTAATAATACTGTCAGTCAGCTACAGTACCTTCTATCAGTCAGGGAGAGTGATACAAGCCAGACAGAAGCGCTGTGTCTCAGTGCAGATCTGATCCAGGCCAGACAGAAGCGCTGTGTCTCAGGGCAGATCTGATCCAGGCCAGACAGAAGCGCTGTGTCTCAGTGCAGATCTGGTCCAGGCCAGACAGAAGAGCTGTGTCTCAGTGCAGATCTGATCCAGGCCAGACAGAAGTGCTGTGTTTCAGTGCAGATCTGATCCAGGCCAGACAGAAGAGCTGTGTCTCAGGGCAGATCTGATCCAGGCCAGACAGAAGAGCTGTGTCTCAGTGCAGATCTGATCCAGGCCAGACAGAAGCGCTGTGTCTCAGTGCAGATCTGATCCAGGCCAGACAGAAGAGCTGTGTCTCAGTGTGCAGATCTGATCCAGGCCAGACAGAAGCGCTGTGTCTCAGTGCAGATCTGATCCAGGCCAGACAGAAGAGCTGTGTCTCAGTGCAGATCTGATCCAGGCCAGACAGAAGCGCTGTGTCTCAGTGCAGATCTGATCCAGGCCAGACAGAAGAGCTGTGTCTCAGTGCAGATCTGATCCAGGCCAGACAGAAGAGCTGTGTCTCAGTGCAGATCTGATCCAGGCCAGACAGAAGAGCTGTGTCTCAGTGCAGATCTGATCCAGGCCAGACAGAAGAGCTGTGTCTCAGTGCAGATCTGATCCAGGCCAGACAGAAGAGCTGTGTCTCAGGGCAGATCTGATCCAGGCCAGACAGAAGAGCTGTGTCTCAGTGCAGATCTGATCCAGGCCAGACAGAAGAGCTGTGTCTCAGTGTGCAATTCTTCACAGGAGCAGAGACACAGCACCAGGAGATTCCGGCCTCAGTGACAGAATCGGAATGATGCCGCCCCCCCCCCCCCCAGGGACTGAAGTGCAGATGAGTTACTGCTCAACCTCAGCCTGCCACGTCCAGGCCCACAGTCTATGATGGGAATGCCATGGCCTCGGTTCAAAGACCCAGGCGGCCCTTCTGGATAACCAATATGATGATAGCAGGTTTTTCTTCCTCAATGACACAGGATGCCAGACCTGCATGGAGATCCACTCACGGCGGGATAATGGCGGTTTTGGCGGGAGGCGGGCGTGATGGCCTTTGCAGATGCACGGGCTGAGGGATTGTGGGATACCAATTGCTGAGGGATTGTGGGATACCTCCGCCGCAGGTCTCATCACGCTGACTGCTGCCAGACCGGCCAGGCCTACTGCCAAATCCAGGGCCCGGAACATTCCACAGACCGGGAAACGTACAGGCAAGACTTCCAATCCGCCATTTCAGGGAATTAATGTGAATTTCACATCAATCATGGCTAACGATGCTGGCTAACTGGAGTAACAAGCAGCCTGGGTCTCTGATGGAATAGCACTCATTTCCTCTCCGGTCTGGCATGTCAATGCTGCCCTGTTGGTGCTTCGGCATTGTAATGGAAGCAGTCGCTTGTTTAAACTGGATTAAACTGGATTAAACTGGACTGAGCCACTGCATTGTGCTTTACAGCTCCTGAACTGCAGTCCTACAGTCCATTTTTAAACTCTAACTGCTGTAGTGATGTAAATTACAGGCCTTGTCAGTGATCCACAAAGTTTTTACAAAAACAGCTTGCATCTTCTTAAGTCCTAGAGGTATTGTGAGTGTTTTTCAGGGACCTCATTGGCATCCTCGTCACTTGCAGTTCCTCCTGGGCTCCTCCATACATTTTGCACCTCCTGACTCAGATGAGAGATGCGCTCTTATATGTCACTCCTTTAGTGGCCACCAGGGGGAGCCATTAGCAGGTCTGCTGACAAAGAGGCTGGAAGGTCCAAAGCCCAGCAATTAAGAAGAAAAAAGAGGATTCACATCCCTCCTGTTCCTCTCCCTCTCATCCCATCCATCCATCCATCCATTATCTAACCCTCTTTCGTCTGCTTACATTTAGTTAGAAAATACTACTATGCAGGCATCAGTTAATTGCAGTGGCACACCAAGGACCGGGGTTCGATTCCCGGTCCTGTCAAAGCTGAGTTTGGCTGACTCTCATGGAGCAGCAAAATTGGCTCGCTGCTCCGAGGGAGGGACTCAGCGGGGACTAGTAGGATCACCGCGTACAACGGCACCCCGGTTGCCTCGGAGTCACGGTCAGGACGGGCTATGAGACGAGACGGCTTGTAGAAGGAGTGTTGTTCTCAGGATCGCTAGATCCATCTGGGCCACCGAGGGATGGGGTCGTAAGCGGTGTATCCCCAGCTAACACTAATTGGAATAGATAGGTACAATTGGCTACCAAATTGGGAGAAAAGGGGGGAAAATAAGAAAATACTATTCCATAGCCAATATATCATCATAAAACATTTGAGAAGACTACATAAAAAGTGCACTTCATGAGCATCATGTGTCCACCAGGGGGCAGCATCAGCCTAGTTCTGGAATGGAGGTCTACCCAATGAGAATCCTCAGTTTTCACAGAAATGTCAGAACTTCCATAGAAACAGCTAAAGTTGGCCACAGTGAGGTAATGAACTGCACACACTTACATTTATTTGATTGGTGCTTTAGGTTAAAAACAGTGGTGCTGATCTAAGAAATTCAGGGACAGCATTCAGAAAAGATCTGCACTCAACATTTTTTTAATTGAAATGAATTAAGTGAATTGACAGAGAGCATCCCAATTCGCCATGATTGATACAAACTGTTAGTGAGAGACACTCCCACTCACACAAATATGACAAGGAGACTCATGAGCACAAACAAACCTGGCCCTACCATCTGAAGTTAGTTTAGAAAATCTAACTTTCAGTCTATTGCTGGTGTTTTTCTCCTCATGATTGTAGATATATGGATAGGCTTCCAAATACAAATAGGGCCTAATATTGAAAACATTTGGAAGGAACAAATATTTACATAAAATGCATGATTTGTGCTTTGCCAAATATTGTTTTTAGATTCTGGAACATCCCTACAGCGTACATTTGAACATCAGAACTCCAATTATACAGCTTATGAAATATGTACTTTGTCAACAAATAATTGAATAGATTGGATACGTTTTCAGCGTTCTGAGCTGCAGTTATAAAGATGACCAGCAGAGGTCGTCTTTATAGACTCCGATCCATCAAACAGCAGAGAAACGGACATGTTCAAACTTGTCTCGGTTGCTTATAGATAACTTATCAGCAGTTTCCTCTGGATAAATCCCCACATTTTTTCAGTGTTAAGTCATTCACATCCGTCTACTGGTTGATTTCTAAATATTTATTTCACCCTTCATTTCCAGGGATGCCCTGCTCATATTCAGAGTTCAGTGATCGGGCTGTTGTTCAGCAACAATTTCCCATTCTATTCAAACTGTTTCTGAACTGCTTTATAATCACATGAACGAAGACTTATTGCATATTAGAGCACAATTAAACTATTATTTTACACAAATAAATGTCTAACACTTGTAGCTGTAGGTGTAGTTGATGAGCAGTTATGTAGGAGAGGATGCTATAAATAGAAAGTAGAAAGCCTGACTGAACCCCTGGGTAACAGGAGGCACCAGTAGCTCAAGGGTGGTTGTCTTTTAATTTGCTCCTGAAACCAGGGCCCAGCTATGACAGCCGACCACAGGAGCAGATTAAACTCTGAGAAGAGCACGGGGGAGGATTCAGGCCTCCCACAAAGATAGTTTAAACTTCAGCCTTTTGCCTGCTTGGCTTTCATGACGGGGTGGACAAACATTTCTTTATTATTCCATATTTCCCAGATAGCATTCACCCTAAGATCAACATGCGTTTCTACAACACTGGGGAAATAGGAACAATAATATATTAGAAAAGAAAAATGTTCAGAGAACAGTGTAACCTTTCGATGTAAATGTACTACTAGCTGGGAGAAATGAACATCTAAAGAGTATTTATAAGCAGTGTGTGATTCCGCTAATCCATTTTTGAAAAATAACACTGGTTAAGTTTCACTGCTTATGGCTGCTAGCTATCGGAAATAACAAAATAAACAATAATAATCTTCATCAGTCTTTTGACTTGGAAGATTACATGGGTTCACCAACCATTCTGACAAATCAAACCTTATATTAGATGCTAAAGCCTGTAGGTAGCGAAGCCTCCAAACCATTGAAATATGTGAAGCGCTTCATAAATACCCAGCTCTACTGCACTCTAAGTCCACTCAGCAGTGTGCTGATCAGATGTATGAGCAGAGAGAACTCAGCAGTGTACTGATCAGATGTATGAGCAGAGAGAACTCAGCAGTGTACTGATCAGATGTATGAGCAGATCACTTAGCAGTGTACTGATCAGCTGTATGAGCAGAGAGAACTCAGCAGTGTACTGATCAGATGTATGAGCAGAGAGAACTCAGCAGTGTACTGACCAGATATATGACCAGATCACTTAGCAGTGTACTGATCAGATATATGACCAGATCACTTAGCAGTGTACTGATCAGATATATGAGCAGAGAGAACTCAGCAGTGTACTGATCAGATGTATGAGCAGAGAGAACTCAGCAGTGTACTGATCAGATGTATGAGCAGAGAGAACTCAGCAGTGTACTGACCAGATATATGACCAGATCACTCAGCAGTGTACTGATCAGATGTATGAGCAGATCTGCTCTCTGACCACAGAGGTGAGCAGTTGAGGGTTAAACCAGGTGAGGCTGAGTTAATCTGTGGAGTTCTCCTGGACTGAAATGGAGGATGAAGACAGAGGTTTCTATAAGTCTCTGGTGCTCAATGAGTGTGTGTGTGTGTATGTGTGTGTGTGTGCATTTACTGGAAAGGGGCCTTCAGTTAACCGTCTGTATCCAGGCCACCAGAATTCATCTGTCACTGGAGCCAGATGTGTCAAACTCTCCTTGATATCCCGAGGAAGGAAACTGCCACTTAACATATCTGTGTGGTGGGAGTGCTGGCTTAACGTTAAGTATCAGTACACATAATGTCAAGTATTTATACAATTAAAAGTATCCGTACACATAGTGTTAAGTTCCTATATGAGTGGTGATATGTGTCGGTATGGTGGTGGGAGTATTGGATTATCAGTTTAGTCAGTCCCTGCAAAGGGAAAAAAAATGATTCAGTGACTCCAGTTAAGTTCCCTCATTTCCTGGAAGTTTCCTCATTTCTAATTCTGAGAAGGAATTATCAGGACATTTCTGACACGTTCTGATAAACACAAAATTATGCTTTTCATGACATTAGCTGAAATTAGTGACATTTGCGGATGTCTTATGGCACTTATGCGGATGGCACTTACGTATAGATATCGTTACTTGTATAGGTATTGTTGTTTTTATTGGCTGTTGTTGTATTCTAGCTGCCAACAGTGGTATGCTAGTTTGAATGTTGATTGTACTCTTCAAGGGTTCTGAATTTCTGTATGTTTACACTAGGACTCGGAACTGTACTGTCCTCTCAGGTCTACTTTTGCACTTGTTCTTGTGATTGATTTGCACTTTGTTGTACGTCGCTCTGGATAAGAGCGTCTGCTAAATGCCACGTAATGTAATGTAATGTAATGTCTCTGCTGTCTCTGCTGCCAAAGTAAAATACTATCAAACACAAATTCAGAACTCCACTTCTAACCCCCGGAAACTGTTCTCTATTTTCTCCTCTCTCCTCAGCGCACTGCCTCCTCCACCTCAGTCCTCCTTTGCTGCTGATGACTTTGCTGATTTTTTAGATGAAAAAGCCTACTCTGGATCCCTCCATCATCCAGAACTACCGCCCGGTATCTCTTCTTCCTTTTCTTTCTAAAATCATAGAATGAGCCGCTTCTACTCAACTTTCTTCTTTCTTTTCTAACAACAACCTGCTAGACCCCCATCAGTCTGGCTTCAGATCGGGCCACTCGACAGAGATTGCGCTCCTCTCTGTCAGTGAATCACTCCATGCCGCACAAGCAGCCTCCCTCTCCTCTGTCCTCATTCTTCTAGATCTCTCTGCTGCCTTCGACACTGTGGATCACTCCATCCTCCTGTCCGCCCTGTCAGCAACGGGCATCTGTGGCACAGCCCTCGACTGGATTGAGTCCTACCTCTCTGGTCACTCCTTCCAGGTTGCCTGGGCTGGTACGGTATCGACACCTCGGCCCCTTGCCACAGGAGTTCCCCAGGGCTCAGTCCTAGGCCCGCTTCTCTTTTCTCTTTACACTCGTTCCCTTGGCCATGTTATCACTGCACATGGGCTATCCTACCACTGCTATGCGGACGATACCCAACTCTTCATCTCCTTCCCACCATCTGATACACAGGTTTCAGCCCGTATCTCTGCTTGCCTGAGTGACATCCAGAGCTGGATGGACAACCACCATCTAAAGCTCAACCCAGGTAAGACTGAAATGATATTAATCTCTGCTAGTACCTCTCCCCATCTGGATTTCTCCATTTCATTACATTACATTACATTACATTACATTACATTACGTGGCATTTAGCAGACGCTCTTATCCAGAGCGACGTACAACAAAGTGCAAATCAATCACAAGAACAAGTGCAAAAGTACACCTGAGAGGACAGTACAGTTCCGAGTCCTAGTGTAAACATACAGAAATTCAGAACCCTTGAAGAATTTCCCTCGGGGATACCACACTTACGCCATCACCCAGTGCAAGGAACCTCGGTGTGGTGATGGACTGCAGACTGTTCCTCTCCGAGAACATTGCGGTGGTGACCAGGTTCTTGCAGGTGATGCAGGTTCTTCCTATACAGAATCCGACCCTTTCTTACCCCCTACTCGACCCAGCTCCTGGTCCAAGCGATGGTTGTGTCCTGCCTGGACTACTGCAATTCCCTCTTGGCTGGCCTCCCAGCGTCCACCATCAGACCCCTCCAACTTATCCATAATGCAGCAGCTCGTCTGGTCTTCCCAAATACTCACGTCTCCCCCCTGCTTACTTCCCTCCACTGGCTGCCTGTCATAGCTCGCATCAAATTCAAAACATTGGTGCTAGCCTTCCAAGCAGTTAAGGGGTCTTCCCCAGCTTACCTACAAAAAAGCATCAGACCCTACACCCCTGCCAGACCTCTTCGTTCAGCCTCCACAGGCCGCTTGGCACCTCCCCCTCTCCGAACTTCCACCTCACGCTCACGACTACTGTCTGTTCTGGCTCCACGGTGGTTGAATGAACTCCCCGGTCAGAACTGTAGAATCTCTTCCCACCTTCAAGCGCAAACTGAAGACACACCTTTTCAAGCAGCACCTCTCCCCGTCCCTCCCTACCTCCCTGTGAACCTTAATTTTTGTCTTTCTGTGATTTCATTTTTTGTGTATCGGTATTTTTAGTTTGGCTTTGTTGTTTGTTAGTTTATTTGTTTGTTTAAAAAATAATAATAATAATAATATTCAAATAAGCCCTGGTCCTTATCTTTGTTGTACAGGTAGCAGTTGAAATTGTACTTCCTTCTAGGGTCTTTCAGTGCACTTATCCCTGGTTATGGGTATGCACTTTGTTGTACGTCGTTCTGGATAAGAGCGTCTGCCAAATGCCTTTAATGTAATGTAATGTAATGTAATGAAACAAACACAAACTTTTTTAGAAACTAGTATTTGCTAAGATACAGTAGATCAAGAATAGAGATAATCCAAAAGTAGGCACAATCGTAGAAATATAATGTAAATTAAATGTAAAGTTTGGGAAATGGGAAATATAAAGTTTGGGAATGTAAAACTGCAGTTTCAATACCTGAGCAGACCACAATTTTGATGAAAATACTTTAATTTTATTAAAATAATAAAGTTTTCACAAAAGCAGCTGTATAATATAACAAGGGTAAAAGTGGATACATTTAATCAATGTCTTTGATCTTAATACAACAAAGTACATCACGCCAGTTAAGATTATCTATACTATGGGTAACAATATTATTTAATAATAAAATACAAAAAATTAGGAGATTGTAAAGGATATTCTGAACAAGTATAAATCTCCATTATAATTTTTTTCCAGCAGCATTTTGTCTTAAATATATTTTAAGGAAGGTGAGGCACATACATCAGTAGAGTAATCAGTAGAACACCAATCTATCAATTTTAACTCATTTATCAATTGAATAAAAGCAAAAAAATCATAAAATAACATTACAATTATGAATGTAATATATATATAAATATATATATATATATATATATATATATATATATATATATATATATAATCATTTCAATTACACGAATGCACTATTTTAGCAGAACCACACAAAGACTGAATACATTGCATAAGGATTGCTTCTGACACTGATTGTGGTCATTATAATCTTTTCTTAGCCTGTTCATTTCTTACCAAAACCCTTTTATAATTTTTGTCAACTTTCAGTGCATACTTTTAATCTTAAACTTCCTTAATGATGAACAAATATTTGCATCAGATTTATACCCAAAGAATATGCAATTTAACAGTTCTTCTGAAGTCAAAGCATGTTTTCATCCTGTAGATTTAACACTGCTGGACTATTTAATGTTATGTTGTAATGTAATGTTTTGTCTTTGAAATGTTTTCAAGTCACCATGTTCAATTCGATGATGTGCTTAGTGTTGCAGCAGCTTTTCATATGAGATATATTCTCTTTGGTCAAAAATCGTTTTCAAATGTATATAAATACCTGCAAGCTTCACTTTTTGAAGCTAGAAAATGCAGAATAAAGGATGGATTCCACATATTCACTTATGCTCCTATCGACATTAATATGTCATAATAAATACATTCTGACGTTACATTTGTGTTATGAAATACAATAATCTGATGAAACATTTCCAAAAGCTTTTTGTTGTTTTATGAACAGCTCTTCACTGTGGGAATTCTAATCTTTTTTACAGTCATGAAGAAAATGTAAAATGTAAAATTACACAGTAAAGTACAGCCACAGCAATAGCCACACCAGGGGTTTGCACCAGGAGTCATACCATGGCAAAGTTTACTCTCATCACAGTGAAAAATACAAATAAATGTATATGATTTTCCAATAAAATCTTGTTCATACATGTTAATACATACATTCAGTCTTCTCTGAAGGACAGTGGATATTTACCATTAAATGCTTTAATTAAACAAGTTCTACATATTTTGGATTCAAACTGATGTGCAGGGAAATGTGTAAAAGGATTCTGAAAAGTTTTCATCATACATACAGGGTGTTTTTCACATAATAAAAATAAAATACTGAGAAATTATTTACCATGACCTACCATGGGCTTCTTTTGGAAATGATCTTTCACACAGACTAGAGTAACATTAGTACACATATCTTACAATGCCTTTACATCTGAAAATGGATTGGATTCTTTACAACAAATATTTTTATTATTAACAACATTAAAGTTAAATATATTTTTATATTATATTTTGATATACTTTATATAACTGCAAAATACTGAATGCTGCTTTAAAACAGCCACTAAACTGAACAGTTTACTCATGAATTCACATTCTGTAAATCTGGGTGGTCTAAAGCCATAGTATATGACGAGTAAACTCCCTATACAGGTGAGTGTATACACTGTAGGAAAGGTGAAGACAGTGTGTAGTGCTTTCAGATGTTTTCGGTACAAGGCAGCACATAACATTCTCACAACGTTGCTTTGGCATTGCGGCAACATCGTCCTGCTGCTGCAACGTTACAGGAACCACAGAAGAAAGTAGTGTACAGTACTGGAGCTTGGTATCAGGACACGGCAGACATGGGGAGGAAGAGGATGGCTTTCTGGCCCGGTCCGGTTCTGGACCCGTACTTGGGCTGGCCAGTCCTCTTCAGGGCCACGTACCAGTCAGGATTCCTACAGGAGCGGTAGGTGTTGTAGTTGTTGGACTCCAGTCTCTCCAGGAAGTAGCACTCCTCTGTGGCACGTTTCTGAGAAGGGGAAACCCCGTTTCATCATCAGCCATTGAGCGGCCTTTACTTAGAACAACATTGACACTCAATCAAATGTCTGAAAAGCTAGAGCTTTTCATCTTCACAAAATTTGATTCAGCAGTCACAATTGTTCCGATTATGTTTGAAATGTCATATTTATTCGTGAAAGTTGAATCTGTATGGGGACGGGGCAGGGACTCTGGAGGAGGAGGAGGGCGGGGACTCTGGAGTAAGTAAGTAAGTCAATTTTATTTATATCAGCACCTTTCAAGCATAAGAGCACAAGGTGCTTCACAAACAGCACACAAAAAGAAAACAAGAATTAGACAAGACAGCAACAATAAAATATAAAAGAAATATTATTAAAAGCCATTTTATAAAAGTGAGTCTTGAGCTGGGACTTAAAAGTGGACACGGAGGAAGCTGTTCTGATATCCAAAGGAAGGCTGTTCCAAAGTCTGGGCGCTACAACCGAAAAAGCACGATCACCCTTTGTTTTCAGCCTGGACTTTGGAACAGCCAATAATGCCAGGAGGAGAGGGGGCGGGGACTCTGGAGGAGAGGGGGCGGGGACTCTGGATGGGGACGGGGCGGGGACTCTGGAGGAGAGGGGGCGGGGGCTCTGGAGGAGAGGGGGCACACAGGGAGGGGGGCGGGGACACTGGGGGGGAGGGGCGGGGACACTGGGGGAGATGGGGCAGATGGGGACTCTGGAAGGGGCGGGGCAGTAGGGGCTCACCTTGGCGAACAGCCTGCCGTCGGCGCTCATGGCCAGGTACTGGCTGGAGGAGACGCCTTTAATGACCACCTCCCCCACAGCCGTCGCCTGGATCTGCAGCTTTGCTGAAATAAAGATTGAGATTAGTACACGTGAGAGATTTCTGGAAATATCAGCTTCAATACACTCCATAGTGCAGTCCACCTGCCATGGAGACGAAGGGACAGACAGACAGAGAGAATATCATGGGGCCTTTTTTATGAGTGCAAACATCAAACCTATAGATTGTTCAGGACAAACGTGGGCTGACAGAGACACCTTTCCTGAACTTTCCACCACAAGTTAGTTTTTTGTTCTTTCATCAGTAGTTACGCAGTTCATCATGGACATGGATGTGAAACTGCTTTATCTCTTTTCAGAGAGACACGAGTCAGTACCTCACGGTTTACTGTAAGAATACCAAGACACCAAAATCACTGAAAATCACTGAAAAGTATACACGCGTTCCCTCATGAGTCAGCATGGCGGCAGCCAGAATTACGGTCTCTGGTGAAACGGGGCAGGCACAACTGAAGGAGAGTTTTATAAATACACAACGCTGCAGCGATGAGCACATCACGAGCCCTCTGGTGGAGGACCACAGAAGCCTTCAAAGCGGACGTGTATGTCTGCATCCTCTGCATGACCAGAGGAGCTCTGATTGAGATTACAGACGAGGCCCTGCAGCAGAGATCAAACAGTGCATCCGCCCAGCCTGAACGCTCTAAACATCCTGCAGCGGGAGCTGCTTAAAGGCTGGACACACAACATCAATCTGAAGAAGCACAGGGTGCATGGTGCTCCGAATCAGCGATCTGATAGAAACTGTATATGTTACAGGGAACAGATGATGTGTCTTAGTTTTCAAGTCACTTTTGTTGTTATTTTGTTAAGCAGCGTGACTATATTTCAGATCGATAAGTCACACACAAAAACACAGTGAGCATAAACTGTTTATATTTAGATATCTGAAGCTGTAGTTTTTATAATCTATTTTAGTGTAACATATTATTACTGATACTGCATATTCACATGTACTGTAATAATAAAGATATTATAGTTCAATTGTGTCAGTTTGAGAACTATATTGACCATACTGTGAAATCCTGTTTAAATACACAGCTTAGCAAGACGTCTACTACAATCCACAATGCACCTATCACTGCCTTCATCCCACAATGCACCTCTCACTGACAGCCCACAATGCACCTCTTTCTGACCACAACCCATAATGCACCTCTCACTGACCACAACCCATAATGCACCTCTCACTGCCTGCAACCCACAATGCACCTTTCCCTGACAACAACCCACAATGCACTTCACACTGCCTGCAACCCACACTGCACCTCTCACTGAAGGCAGCAAGCAAATTATGTTCCTCTACCTGAGGACACATAAGACTTTTTCTTCCAATACTTCAGCTATTTACAGTTGAAATATAAATACTGTACATGCTCAAATGCTCACATTTGTTTATAAATAAGTTGAATGAAATGGATGAAACCAGGATGTGATTAACTTTAACCAGTAAGTTACATAAGACCATGAAGGAGTGCAGTGTTGGTGTGCCCGTAGATTAGAATCAGATAGTACTTTTCAATTTTAAGAATACTTCCAAAAATGATTAGCATAACTACTAATTGTTACATATCTGTTTATATAATGAACATAAAGATCCACGTGATCTGCTAACATCTGACAGTTTTTAAACATCTGCTCCACATTGTTAATGGGGTTACTCCACCCCCGCAGACAATTTCAAAGTTTTTTACAGATGGTTTCATCATATCCAGTGAATTCCTGTCAGACTGCATACTGTCTGAGAACGTAGGTGTGCCTTTCATAGAAAGACAAATAAAAGTGATACATTTTTTCAATGTACAATTATGCTGTATCACTGTTGGCACATGACCTATTGACTTCTAAAAGGTAACATTTTCACCTTTTAAGCTCCAAACACACAGAGAAAAATGCAGAATCACACAGTGATGCAACACTATGTAGTTACTGACAGACAGGAAGCCAGTTTAGTTTAAAATGCTATTATTGTTGGGGAGAGTTCTGAGCTGTTGTACAGAGAGCCGTGCATGAGGGATTCACACACATGCACAAAGCCATGTTTGACTAGTACACACACAGAGAGCCGTGTGTGAGAGTACACACACACACAGCCATGTTTGAGAGTACACTCACAACTGTGTTTGTCAGGTAGACACACACACACAGCCGTGTTTGACAGGTACACACACACAGAGCCATGTTTGAGGGTTACACATACACACACACTTCTGTAAACACAGAGCTGGAAAGCTCTGGCCTGGGCTCCACTTCCCCGCAGGTATAAAGGGCCTCTGTTTCCCCGCTGCCTCTCCCTCTCCCGCGGGAACGGCGTATGGAACCTGCGGGAACGCCGTCTGGAAGCACTTACTGTTGGGGTCGCTCTTGTCGCGCGCCCCGTCCACGCGGCCCTGGGGCGCGATGCGGAGGAAGTAGCCCCCGTTCTTGCAGTAGAGGCGCTTCAGGTCCCTGTGTGTGCCCGGGAGGAAGGAGGTACTGCCCCCATCATCAGGGGTGGGCGGGAGGGTGGTGATTCCTCCGGCTGCCATGTTGGACCTGCTCTGCCGGGCCCCCCCCCACCCCCCCCCGCCGCTGGGGCCCTCTCCTCCGCTCCAGCCCGGACTCCAGTTCTAACTCCTGCGGCTCGGAACGTAGAGAAGCGGGGAGTCCAGGAACGCCGGGAATGCTGAGTACTCCTTGCTCCTTTACCACTTCTTTCTCTTTCCCACTTTCTCTCTGTCTGTCTCTCCCTCCTCCTCTCTCTCTCTCTCTCTCTCTCTCTCTCTCCCTCTCTATCAGAGCTGTAGCAACGGTTGAAATTCCAGCAGTGTGTCTCTCGGCAAGATTAACCTCCGGTTCTCCTGCCCGAGCGCACTGCCCTGCTCATCAGGAGAGAGTGTAACTGTACCCAGCACGGCTCCGAGATGCCTGACGTCCTCACTGTCAACTTTCTCTCATTCCTTCCCTCCCTCTCTCTCTCACACTCTCTCTCTGCCTGCGTATCCACCCCCTGTTCCATATAGGGGCAGCAGGACTGGGGGGGGTGTGCTCATAAACACAGCTTGGTCACATGACCCAGGGACTCCCCACCTTCTTAAAGGCAGCCGGAGCACCATACTGCACACAGACACGGGAGCTGGAACACGCGTATGACACAGACACGGGAGCTGGAACACGCGTGTGACACAGACACAGGAGCTGGAACACGCGTGTGACACAGACACAGGAGCTGGAACACGCGTGTGACACAGACACAGGAGCTGGAACACGCGTGTGACACAGACACAGGAGCTGGAACAAGCTGGACACAAACACCTCCTGCTCCATTTACCTAGATGATGAGATGTAAAATGCTCTAAGTGTGTTTGTGTGTGTGTGTGTGTGGGGGGGGGGGGGGGGGGGGGGGGGGCACTGCTGACTCTGTACAACCTGCCCCTGGAATCTGACACCCAGGCCAGGCTGGACACTACAGCGTCACTGAGCGTGTGTGGCTCTCCAAGGGATATTCTGAGCTGACTGACACATTCGCACCTCACTGATTACTTACTGTATCACCTATTTCATAAATACTGCTGGCTATCATAAATCTCTAATGGAATAATATAGCCTATTTTATCCATAATAGCTGAGAAAATAGCGTAGTGGTCAAGGTGCATGACTGGGACCCGCAAGGACCTGCAATGATGGTGGTTCAATCCCTAGTGAAGCCACGATCAGCACACCTGTTGGGCCCTTGAACAAGGCCCTTAGCCCCACATTCCTCCAGTGGGGATTGTCCTCAGCTTAGTCTAATTCAAGTCACTTTCAATAAAAGCATCCGCTAAATGCCATGTAATGTAATGTAATAAAAATAGCACAAAAACTTTATCCAAAGCGCTGTACAATTGATGCTTCTCATTCACCCATTCATACACCAATGGCAATTGGCTGCCATTTAAGGCACCAACCAGCGCGTCAGGAGCATTTGGGGGGTAGGAGACTTGCTCAGGGACACTTCGACAGAGCCCGGGCGGGGGATCGAACCGGCAACCCTCCGACTGCCAGACGAGTGCCCTTACTGCCTGAGCCATGTCGCTCCCTTCTTCACATTTGTGCCATATTGTTACTGTTCACTTACGCTGAAGCTGGTGGCTGAAACGCCTACACTGGTGCCAACTGCCGTGGCATTAGTGGGCAGCATCTTTCAAAAAGACCAGGAAGTGAGCATTACAAATGAAGCCAATGCCTTCCAGCAGTTCCAAGCTGGGTTTCTGAACCCTGCAGCTGCAGTGACCTCTCAGACCACTGGAACCACATCAGACCTCCGAGCAGATGCAGGTCCACCCTGCCCTGAGGCATTCACTGCAGCCACATCAGCCTCTGATCCCAGGGAGGGAGTGTCAGCCACACCGGGCAGTTTGGGTAACATTTGTTTAAATAGAAGGTGATTGACGGCAAGCTTTAAAGCTCCCTACTATACACTCAGTGACCACTTTATTAGGTAGACCTGTACACCAGAACCAACAGTGGAAATATTTAATCAGCCAATCATGTGGCAGCAACTAAATCAATAAAAGCATGCAGACGTGGTCAAGAGGTTCAGCTGTTTTCCAAACCAAATGTCAGAATAGGGAAAAAATGTGATCTAAGTGACTTTGACCATGGAATTATTGTTGGTGCCAGACAGGGTGGTTTGAGTATCTTAGAAATTGCCGATCTCCTGGGATTTTCACAAACAGCAGTCTCTAGAGTTTGCAGAGAAAAAAAACAAAAAAACAAAAAAGCATCCAGTGAGCAGCAGTTCTGTGGGCAAATACATGTTGTTAGACTGGTGGAAGCTGACAGGAAAGAGATAGTAACGCAAATAACCATGCATTACAACACTGGTATGCAGAAATGGTCAATGGTAAATGTCTGCATTTATATAGTGCCTTTATCTAAAGTGCTATACAATTGATGCTTGCAATCGATTGGCTGCCATTTAAGGCACCAACCAGCTCATCAGGAGCAATTGGGGGTTAGGTGTCTAGCTCAGGGACACCTTGACAGACCCAGGGCGGGATCGAACTGGCAACCCGACTGCTCTTACCTCCTGAGCCAATGCCGCCCCCTCTAACCTCTAAGTGGATAGGCTACAGCAGCAGAAGACCAATATGTCTTTTACTTTGTTACAAATACTTATTCATGCAATCATCTAATCAGCCAATTGTGTGGCAGTAGTGTCAGGGCGGCCTGTAGCGTAGTGGTTAAGGTAAATGACTGGGACATGCAAGGTCGGTGGTTCTAATCCCGGTGTAGCCACAATAAGATCCGCACAGCCGTTGGGCCCTTGAGCAAGGCCCTTAACCCTGCATTGCTCCAGGAGAGAATTGTCTTCTGCTTAGTCTAATAAAACTGTATGTCGCTCTGGATAAGAGTGTCTGCCAAATGCCAATAATGTAATGTAATGTAATGTAAAGTAGTGCAATGCATACAATCATGTAGATACAGGTCAGGAGCTTCAGTTAATATTCACATCAACCATCAGAATAGGGAAGAAATTTGATCTAAGGGACTTCGACTGTGGAATGATTGTTGGTGGTTGTTGGTTTGCAAAGAACGGTGGGAAAAACTAAATAAAATCCAGTGACCAGCCGTTCTGCAGACAGAAATGGCTTGTTAATGAGAGAGGAGGAGAATGGCCAGGCTGGTCAAAGCTGACAGGAAAGTGACAGTAATGCAAATAACCACACATTACATCTGTGATATGCAAAAGAGCATCTCTGAACACATCTGAAGACATCATAAGTCTAAGTGGATAGGCTACAGCAGTAGAAGTCTAATAAATACCTAATAAAGTGCTTGGTGAGTGTACATGATATATATTTTTGTCTGCTAATGGAGGCCACTAATGGTAAATGGCAAATGGTAAATGGCAGGCATTTATATAGCGCCTTTATCCAAAGCGCTGTACAATTGATGCTTCTCCATTCACCCATTCATACACACACTCACACACTGACGGCGATTGGCTGCCATGCAAGGCCCCGACCAGCTCATCAGGAGCATTTGGGGGTTAGGTGACTTGCTATGGGACACTTCGACACAGCCCGGGCGGGGGATCGAACCAGCAACCCTCCGACTGCCAGACGACTGCTCTTACTGCCTGAGCCATGTTTCAAGGACAATGAAAAAAATAAAAAATAATCTGCATTTTCTAGCTAGGTTATGTATTCGTATTTGGTGTGTCCCCTGGTTGTGTATAATTCATATATTCTTTTTTTTAAATATTGTATAGTTTAATAATAATAACAAGCCATTAACTACCAGAAGATTGAAACCAACTTTCACCATAGAACACCATCCTCCACACCCCTATACCCCTTGTCAAGAAGAATTTGGCTTTTCTGGGCATGGGGGGAGGGGGGTAATTTTAATCCAGCACTTCCATCGCTTTGTGAAAATGGTGGCTGTTTGAAGCTGAGACTTTATTGGCAGTTTGAAGCTAAAACTGTATTGGCAGTCTGAAGCTGAAGCTTCATTATCTGTTAACTGAAGCTTTGTTGGGTGTCTGAAGCTGTTTCAGTGGCCATTCTGTAGCTCCCCCAGTGGCTAGTTCAGTGTACCTGTACACAGATCACATCTGGTCTCTAAAGTCCACAGCAAGGGGGACTTGGATTCAATAGGGCCCCTGAAACAAGGCTAATGCTAACCAATAGGCATGTAATTTGGCCAAGTTATTTACAGTGTCTTTATCAATATGACTGAGTTATCTTTACACTCACTGTCCCCTCTTGATGTTAATTGTCTATATTATATCACCCCCTTGTGGAACTACACAAGCAAATTTTTGGAGAAATGCCATTTTTGCCATTTCAAATGATCATTACACAGAAAATTATAAAATTAAAATAAATAACTATTAATAATGAATATCTGTGAAGCCAGTACTATATGGCCAACCAAAAGAGGTTCCGGGCTTTTCTTGCCTCCATGTCAAAATTGTATCTGTAGCATTTGTCCTAAAATTCTGATTTACCAGTCCATGAACTTAATTTATTGATCTAAACTTTATTGGCCAGTGTAAAATAGACCTTTACAGTCTGGTTTAAAGTCTGGTAATCCCAACATTCTGATTAATAGGACATGATTAAAACCTTGTGTCTTGCCTTGCAATGTCAACATTAAATACATTCAGATTCAACTGATTCATCAAAAGGATTAAACGAATGAAAGCATGAGAAACATGTTCTCTTTAAGTGAAAACACATTTCATTTGAAATTGCACCGTTTTTTTGTACATAAGTTGCATTTTCATTTTGCATTTCACTGGGTGAAACTGAAGGTGTTGGCCAGTGGAAATACAGCAATCATTTGAATTATTATATAAAATGTTCTATTTATGTCTGATATTATTACTAGAAATATTATTGATAACCAACAGGGGGCAGTATCTGTATGTCTCAGTAGCAATGATCTGACTTCACAGTTAATACTGTAAAGTTGTGTGGGCCAGCTTCATTTAAACATGCTCATGAGAGGAGCTCCTGGGAAAAATACAGTAGTATAAATGCTGACAGAAAACCTTTCGCTAAGAACCAGTAGCACTGTCGAGACAGAATAAGGGCCATAGCAGCCGCTAAGTGACTAAATTGATCTAATGTCATGTCCACTATTAGTAACGTTTGACCTGTAGGCAGCTGTACTCTTATGAGGAGAACGTGTAATCTTCTGAGCTTCACAGACATGAAAACTGGGGATAATTGTGAATTAGATATGCTGCAGTTATTATTAACTGTTTAGCCTCTTTCATGAGTCAGAAAAGGTAAATGGGGGCAGCTTCTGTTCTCTGCAGGAGGGGTTTACCCCTCCCACGCACAACCCTTCTGCATTTAACCGCTTATGTGTTAGCATTGCTGCTACAATGCTGATGCGTTAGCATCGCTGCTACAATGCTGTGTTAGCATTGCTGCTACAATGCTGATGTGTTAGCATCGCTGCTACAGGGTATGAGCCTGCGAACACACACACACACACACACACACTGAACCAATCTGAACCAAGTAGACAGAAGGACAATTAAGGTAGTTCCCCTAATCATGTGACCATTAAGTGTTCAAAACCTGGCCTGACATAGTCCTAGGTAGTCCTGAGACAGTAATCAAAATATGTATTATTTATAAATCAATAACCTAGACGGCTAAATTATCTGAATATCATCATATACATTAAATTTAAAAAAAATCATAATTTTCACTTAGGAAATTCAGACATTTTCAGCCTTTTCTTCCACACCTCAATTGTCTCCTAAAAGGTTTTTATTTTATTCATAAAAGAAAGGAGATTATTAAATATTGGAATTATGAAATACTTTACTTGGCTTGATTGCTTCAAGGCTGTAATGTTTCCCTCTGGCAGGAGGCCAAGTCACTCGTGTGTTACTCATCGTACTGACACATAAAGCAAAACTGTCACCACTGCCTTATAGGCCATTTTCACTTCTGTGGTTTACACCTAATAAACATATGAAACTCATTTATCTTTCATCAGTAAGTCAGTAATGAAAGAGTCAGCAGTGCCCCTGTGCAGTTGGTTTTAAACAGAGAGGATTCGGGGGTGCGGTGGGACACTAGCCCTTTTGCTGACGGGAGGAAACGCGTTTGAGCGCTCGTTCACGCTGAGGTTTTGGGGGATCCCCATACTCCGCTCTGAATCTGCCCTCAATAAACGCTTCTTTCAGGGTGACTGTATAAATATATATATATATATATATATATATATATATATATATATATATATATATTCTATTAATTAATTATTATTATTATTGTTATTATTATTAATATTGTTTTTTAAGTAATATTTTAAAATAATGATGTCAATTGTTTCATGGCTATCCATTTCTCACAACTTTTTAACACACCACCTTTAATAGCATTAGATGGTATTAGCTTGATTAATTTAAAAACGATTCAGCCTCATTGTAAATTGCATGAATTATTGGTCCTCATGGCCTGAGCGGCATTTGTCCTTTAATGCACATGACATTACATTTTATTCACCAGACGCTTTTATACAAAACGACCTAATCTGAATAATTATAAACCTTGTAATGAATACTCCAGTTATTAACGTGGTTAATTGTTTGTTCAGATGCATTACATTACATTAATGGCATTTGGCAGACGCTCTTATCCAGAGCGACATACAACAAAGGGCAAAGTGCATACTTTGATGCAAGCACTGAGCCCCCTGGTGGACAATTCTTTCTCACCGTATGGCTGTTGTTCCCCCATAATGCCTGTGTGAAGAGGGTGCCCTGCCGAGTCTACTCAGCGTACAGCATGGCCGCCTCTCAGCAGTGGATCTGTCCTTACAGGCTCCTATCAGTATGCAGTATTCACACATCACCCTGCAGCTTGCAGGGCTTCACTCTGTTAGAGTCAGAGAATAACTGAGACAAGCATAGGCCACGCTGAGCTGGGCTTGGATGATTGCTGTATTATGGATGAACAGAGATGTCTGAGTGGGCGCTCTCTTTACCAGAAATCTGTGTGGGGGTGCGAACGCAGATGAGCAATTCGTTTCTAAGTTACAGTTTTGTCAGTAAATTTTTTTTTCTTCTCTTTTTCTAAAGGTAAGGTTAATGCCCTTTACGTGTTATGGTTATGGTTACATAGAAATGTTTCGTTAAAGTAAGGTTAGTACTCTTTAAGGTTGGAGTAAAGTAAGTTTTGGGGGTGTAAATGACACTGTCGTACAGTCTGTTGTTCTGTCCTGTGCTCTTGTCCAAGCTCATTCACTCTTACGTACAGTTTTACTCAGAACACATGCTGGGGATTTATACTCTAGCTTCTGGAATAATCCGTCTTCTATAACTGGTTCAGTGCTGACAGGGGGGAGGGTTTTGGTCCAGTGGAAAAAAGGAAACTCTATAAACTCTCCTGAGCCCTGCAATGTTACTGTTTTCTTCCCAAATCGCTATATAAGCTGAGCGCCATATCCGGCAGAGAAGCAGCAAACACACACGCTGGAAAATGTGAAACGGCAGAAACAGGCCTGTGCGTCACAGCATGGAAAGTGTGGTGATACGCATTTTTCAATGTTCGATATAAACAATGACCTGTTTCCTATCTCATAAGCTTACTATTATTAATAAAGCAGCATCGTGTTTTTTATGTTATGTAAAAAAATGTAATAACTCGGAAATCACAAACGTAAAGACAGTTAATAGTCTTGGGCCACCAAGGACTTTGTGTACTTTGGGATATGGAATTCTGCTGTAGGAATACCAAACAACTTTCCAATAACAACCAATCCAATCCAACAATCCAATTTCCAAAGACAACCAATCAGCTCAGGGTGATGGAAGTAGAATATGTCCCACCAGAAACCATTCCAGAATATTCCACACATACAGGAATGAGTTCAGCTATGGTTATTGAACGCCAGGAGATATGGAGAACATTAGCGCCGTGTTGCTCTCTGCAGAACAGACATGCTTTAACATGAGGGGGCTTCTAAGTACCTGGGCAGGTGAGCAGATGGGCCACTGCAGGCTGCAGGTGTGGCAATGGGGCAAGCAGGTTACCTTTGAACTCTCATTCTACCAGAATAAAGAAAAATCAATCTGTTAGAAAATAACAAACACCCACATCAAAGTTATTTGCTAGGCAGTTTTTCAAAGAGATTATAACAGTGAACCATAGCAGGATGTTACATTTCCATTACGGTTGAAATGAGGCCTTGCACAGTTTTTATATGTTTAATAAAATAAAGTAATTTATTAATAATTTAGTATTTTTATTTTGCAAGTATCATATAATCTGTACTACTCTACAAATATATCCCAATATGTTAGATAATGTTACACACACACACACACAGGCATGCACACACACACACACACACACACACACACACACACATTCGCCCCTGTGATGATATACCCCCTTTGTCAACAACAGTTAAAAACTCCCACTGACATGGGATTTTTAGCTGGCCATTTTCCTATAGATCTGTGTTATTGTCACGTAAACGTGATTCATTTGGGTGCACACTGTACTTTAATAGAGGTGATCATAAAGGTCAACAACGAAAGAGAGAGAGAGAGAGAGCGAGTGAAAACATAACTATAAAAACACTTTTGTGCTCCTAAATGTCATTTTCCGTTGCCAGTTGACCTATTGGTTTGTACACTTACTTATTCTGTTCATAATGCGTAAATGCTGTATACTCACTGCAGACTGAGAAAGGTATGGATCAACACAATAAATCACACGTAAGTGTTCAGTCTTTTATTTTGTAGTTCACACTTTTATATCAGTTGTGCTGGATGGAATTGTATGAGGTACTAAACTTAGGGTCACAAGCTTTACTTCTTTACCACAAAATTGTACTATTGGTGGTTAACAATGCTTTAAATGGAAATATCATCCCTCTGAAAGGACACAAAATTGGTTTTCTTTTCCCTAGCACCAGTGGAATGTCACATTTTCATTTCAACTTGAATGCATACAGTATATGCATATACAATAATTGTTATTGCATCAGAGGCAATTGTTTTGAACGGATATATTTTGGTGGAAGATATTTAGCATACAGTCAACGGTTATATTCTGACTCAGCATTAACCAAATATAGGCTTGACTGAGTCCAGTGGTGTAACTGAGTGACAGTTTAAATTACAGCATGTGTGTCGTTAGTAATATTTCCTGTCAGTAATGTCTCTGCAATATGACAGTATCCTGGGTTGCATTTAACTATTTAATATGGAATATACACTCAGTGACCACTTTATTAGGTATTTATTTGATTTACAGTAGTGTGAAGTGATGATTATACACAACCACGTTTGTCTAAAAGGGGTCCTAATATATTACTTCTTGGATACCAAGATAAATAAATCTGCTGTAACATCGAAAGAATCTCTTTGGAATGAACTTCAAACCATATGGAATGGTTTAACGAGTAAAGAAATAAAAAGAATATGTGAACGATTAAATGCTGTAATCAAAGCAAAGGGTGGCCACGCTAGATATTGACTTTTTTCTTCCAAAGGGACTATTATTTTCACAATTTATTGTTATCTGTTTACTTATTTTCATCCACATGAACCAATATTACATAAATATTACATAAATACTTGAATAGTACTTGGTTTCTGATTTATCTTCATTGTGTTGAGTGTATAATCATCACTGCACACAACCGTATTTTTTAGCCTTTTGGTCCTCTGCTGCTGTAGCTCATCCACTTCAAGGTTGAACATGCTGTGTGTTCAGAGATGCACTTCTGAATACTACTGTTGTAATGCATATTTGAGTTACTGTCACCTTCCTGTCAGCTTGAACCAGTCTGGCCCTTCTCCTCTGATCTCGCTCATTAACAAGGCATTTTCGCCCTCAGAACTGTTGCTCACTGGATGTTTTGAGACTGTTGTGCGTGAAATTCCTCAATTAAAGTCACTTAGATTGCATTTCTTCCACACTCTGATGTTTGGCCTGAGTAACAACTGAACCTCTTGACCATGTCTGCATGTTTTTATTTTATCTTTGGCATTGCTGCCAAATGATTGGTTGATTAGATATTTGCAGTAACAAGCTGGTGAACAGGTCTGCCTATAAATTGGTCACTGAGTCTGTGCTCCGAAGGTATAGTATGATAGCACTCTTCGGCTGTTTACTTAGAATCACTCGGATAGTGAATCATAAGAGACTGAACAATGTAACTATTACAATATTACTAAATTAAAGCACACATAATTCTGCTTTTTCAATATGTGCTACTTCTAAAGGTAAATATGAAATCACAAAAATGTTTGTTTTTGACACGTGTGATGATAATATACATTTGCGTGCATACATTTGTGTGAAGCCATCTGGCTGGTATCTCTGAGAGGCCTTTTGGTAGAGTGTAAATCATATATATGGTATATAATCATGTATATAATCATGACTGGTTGATTAATTTACAGTATGCTGTGGTATTGTGAAAACAAGAAACTTCTTATCGGTAATTTTGTGCAGATAAATTGTAAAAATCAGTAAATGTTGCCCCATGTTCTCAATCCAGATGAAGGGTTGGCTAATGCAGCTATGAACTGACCTGCTTAAACTGGTCAACGTCATCATGTGTAATGTAATGTGAAAGATAAGGTCCCCAAGTGAAGCACATTTCTTAAATCCCTGCTGTGCAGACAGACCCTTCTGTGGCACGCAGGAATACATTAAATCCTATTTCCTTGACGAGAGGTTGTCCCCCACCTACAAACTTTCTTTTTTCCTGTCTGCTTACCGTAACAAATGGCAGTTGTTTTGTTGTATATTTTTTTTCCAAGTCATTCCGAAAGCTGGTGCCTTTGGCCTTTACGTGGGCAATTTCAGATTCTGACTTTCTACAGCTGTTACAGTGCCGTTAGCACCCGGACAACATGGAGGGGGGTTTTTCTGCTGAAAGGAAATCACAAGAACAAGAACAAGCCCCCCAGATATGTTCTCTCTTATCTGCGGTTAGGTCGTATCTGCAGTGTTCCCAGTCTTGATGGTTTTTATTTGAATCACAAAGGTCTCAGAGTCAAAAGGGTTTTATTGGCAACGCTCTCATGCAGCCTGTACCAATTTGTGAGATTATGAAGTCAGCAATTTTGTGATTTTTGTCAGAAGTGATTTAGAGGGACAGACTGGTAACATAACCTTAATCAAATTGGGAGAAGTTTTTCTGTGAACATAGTTCTGAATGGTTATAGTCACTGGATATTAATGTGGTCATTTTAAGATGCAGTCCATAATGAAAGTTTTGGTGTGTTTGGTATGGTATTGAGTGAATCTGATAGTTGACAGTATGAAACACGGACTCGCAAGGACATTCATCTTGGGGTTAATCTTGCTTTATACACAGAAACATTGCAGATTCATAGGTAAAGTACTGTACGAGCTTATGGTTGAAGTATGATATTGCATTTGGGAATATGAAGGATAATTAAATTAAAACATGTTGGCCACCATCCTGTGCTGGATCCATCCAGAAGTCAGTGTGCTGATGAGCCTTTGCACATTATATCCACATTATACCCGTACAGGTCAATATAGGGGCACTTTATTGGAGCTACATTATATCCACATTATACCCGTACAGGTCAATATAGGGGCACTTTATTGGAGCTACATTATATCCACATTATACCCGTACAGGTCAATATAGGGGCACTTTATTGGAGCTACATTATATCCACATTATACCCGTACAGGTCAATATAGGGGCACTTTATTGGAGCTACATTATATCCACATTATACCCGTACAGGTCAATATAGGGGCACTTTATTGGAGCTACATTATATCCACATTATACCCGTACAGGTCAATATAGGGGCACTTTATTGGAGCTACATTGTGTCCATAAAGTTCAATAGTGCAATACTTAATATGGTACACCAGTACTGATAATATCAGTATTTCCGAAGGGGATGAAGTGTAAACATTTTCTGTTAAATCAAGACTTAATTATTGGAACCGGAAGGAAAAAAATAGAAAAATTATCTTTCTTCTAAACAAAATAAGTGGTCTGAAACTTGCAGCAGCAGAAAGAATTCTTACACATTCTTACCATATTTCCCCAGTACATTAGTCACTGCATTGGCTAGCAGATAGTTTTATAACTGATTTTAAGGTTGTTTTACTCATGTTTAATGGCTCAGGACTGAATACATGTCTGAGCTTCTCATTTTTTAATTTATTATCTGCCAATCTGAACTTTGAGCTCTGAAGCAACGATCTTGTGTTCCAAAGGTGAATTATATGAAGTGGTCTTTATGTGTGTATGCACCAGACGTATGGAACAGTTTGCCAAAAACAAAAATAGAATCTTCATCCATTGTAAATGTTGAACCTCATTTTTGACATTTTCTGTTTTTATTATTTTATCCTGTATTTGAATTGATTTGTTCCCTGGTGGTACAGTATATTTGGTATTGGGATGTTTTCTTTAGTGTACTGTCTGGTATTTCTACTATGACTAGTGGTTAAGGTACATGACTGGGACCCGCAAGGTCGGTTGTTCGATCCCTGGTGTAGCCACAATAAGATCCACACAGCCGTTGGACCCTTGAGCAAGGTCCTTAACCCCGCATTGCACCAGGGGAGGATTGTCTCCTGCTTAGTCTAATCAACTGGATGTCGCTCTCGATAAGAGCATCTGCCAAATGCCAATAATGTAATGTAATGTAATGTAATGCATGTTTGCATGGCATTCTTTCATGATTTGCATAATGAAGCTGATGAATAGTTGATATACTGTACATCAGACACACAGATACATTTAATTTTGTCCAGTGTATCACTGTAACTAAGCACCGTTTTGACAAAAAGTACAGCACTACAGCCTGAACATGTAGAACAAGTCCTGACGAGAAAGGTGTGTTTTTGTGAAGGAGCAAAGGGAGATAACAGGAAAAAGGTTTTTGTTTTGAAAGAAAAAAAGAGAAAAATGCATAAATGTTTGTGACATACTCAAGTGTTTGGATGAAATGCATATATATTTTTTGCCATTTCAAGATGAGTAATGTTTTTGCACCCTCTTTAAATGGTATAGAATAGGTTTATGTTTAGGGATATATTTATTATATTTGGGGCTAATAAATATATAGAATGGCGGCATGGATGGTGCAGTGGGTAGCACTGCCGCTTCACAGCAAGGAGGTCCTGGGTTCGAATCCCTGTCGGCTGGGGCCTCTCTGTTCGGAGTTTGCATGTTCTCCCCGTGTCTGCGTGGGTTTCCTCCGGGTACTCCGGTTTCCTCCCACAGTCCAAAGACATGCAGGTTAGGCTGATTGGAGAGTCTAAATTGCCCATAGGTATGAGTGTGTGAGTGAATGGTGTGTGTGCCCTGTGATCGACTGGCGACCTGTTCAGGGTGTATTCCTGCCTTTCGCCCAATGTATGCTGGGATAGGCTCCAGCCCCCCTGCTACCCTGTTCAGGATAAGCAGGTTAGGATAATGGATGAATGAATCAATTAAATATATAGAATTGAGATAATATAGATGGGTAGGTAAGGTATGGTAGTTGAGTTTGGTTAGAGTAGGAAAAAGTTTATGATGAAAGATAGATTTGAACATGAAAATGTTTTGATCAAGTAAATGTTAATAAAGGATGCTATGCAGATCACCTGACTTCTGAGCATCAACAAGTGACGGAAAAGTGGACAGTGGTCATGTGACCTTGGAGGTTCAAAGACTGAATCACCTTCTCACTTTGGGTGTAAGGCAGTAAAAAAAAAACAAGCATCTGTCGGAACTGTTTGATTGGTTATTATTATTGTTATTATTATTATTTTTATTTTTATTATTATTATTATTATTATTATTATTATTATTATTATCATTCTTTTTTTTATTTTATTAAAATTTTTTTTTTTTTTTTTAAATTATTATTATTTTTTTAATGAGTATTATTATTAGTAGTCATAGTAGCATTACAATTCAGTGCAATATATTATAAAATATGTCTTTAATTTATAAAAGCAACTTTTCTCACGACAAAGATGAACAGAATAGGCTTAAAAGTTTGAGTATAAAATCTTTTGTTAAAAAGGACAGAATTGTATGCCTTTATGCATTTTCGTTGTTCAAAATCAAATGCTGACTCACTCATTGTGAAAGCATCCCCTAACATTTTGATTTTGCGGACGTGGTGGCGATGAAAGGGTTGATTTTCAAGAAAGTCGTGACTAATTCTCCTACACGGGCACCTACGCTCTGTTGTCACTTTCTCATTTCATTGGCTGCTGAACGTCTCTTCTTATTGCATTTTGATTAGTAAAATAAGCCATTTCTGGAGCAAGCTGTGTAAGGGCCTCAGAGACTGTAGAGATTAGAGATGATCCTCCAATGGGCATTGAGTCTCATCTGGATAAAAGATCTGTTCTGTTACAGATCTGTTCTGTAAACACTTGTTTTTACAGAGTGCACCTGTGACTCAGCCCTGGCAGATATTTAAGGGATTACCGACAGGGTGGTGCTTTGCGGAGGGCCTGAAGGGCAGTTATTTCCTCATAACTGACTTGTTCATTGGGTATTATCCTGCTTATACCATGGCTAACTTTCCAACGTAATGTAGCTATGGATAGTTTATTTTGAGTTGAGAAACAACTTTATTAATTGAAACACAATGGAACACAAGAAAAACTTTTTGCAGCCTTAAATTGCTCACCACCACCAAAAGCAAACATTAGACTATTAACTCATTTTAGCTCGCAAAATAATGGCGAGCAATTTATTGAATTTTGACACTGTATTCCAGACTTCAGTGCCATACTGAATGGCGTAGGCTATGGCTGGCCTTCCAATTTTGAACTGAAGCTTAGTTGAATTTTACACGACTGTAGCTGTCAAAATCTGCTGGCATGTCTGTGGTTGTAGCCAGTCTCACAAAATGGCAATGGCCATGGAGGTATTTTTTTTGTGCCAAATTTTCTATTTGGCCGACCTGTTCCTCATTCAGGTGTTCGTGTCTCTTTTCCCCTTGATTTATTTTAGTTTTTGGGCTGGCTAGTCATCCTGCTGCAGCCCAGTTAAAACGTCCAGTCACATTATGTTTGAAACAGCTCTCATAGTTATCTTTCTGACAATGTAAAGTATCACTGGAATGTGTCACATTTTTGTCACCAGTTTGGCTATGATAACCAAACTACTTACATGAATCATGACGTAGAAATCGCATAGTAGTGTATATTGTGCACATTGATATTTGTTGGATATTTTAGCTGTGAAAAAATTCTACACTGTTTGATCTGTTCCTGTCAGCAAGGTTTTACAAAATTAAGGCACACCCACATGTTTTTAAAGTCAACTGATAGAAAAAATCTATTTAATTCACGCACCAGGAGTCAGTCTGACCCATAACCTCTATTTTATATTAGTGCATATTTTGTGAAACAAATTATTTACTATGACCTCAAATGTTTATAAATGAATGAAACATTTAAAAAAAAAATGCTTTTATAAAGGTCAGATATATGGAAGTATGCAAATAATATATCCATATGCAATAAAGCAAAATAACTACAATTTAGACTGCTGCACCGTCTTCAGATATCGCCTCAACATAGAAATAGGATGGACCCAAGTAGGTCGGCCATGTGCATTAAATGTACTATGGAGACTGGTAGCTTTACATACACACTATATGGACCGGTGCACATATCCAGAATTTCTGGGCGAATGTAATCTTAAAGTTAAATTTGGTGCTCAATAAAGATTTGGGAGAAATGTAAAAGTTGATGTGTATGTGAACAAGATTTGTTGAATGTATTATCAATAAAGATATGTTTAAAAAACTTTTATGAGTAAGTTAATAATAATAAACTTAATAAAGGCAGTAAAGGCAACAGACTTGAACATGCTAAATCAAATCAGCATAACATTGTTGCTGTAATCAAAATGTGGCCCTAATTTAACAGTGCTTTTAAACATTTCTGTCATTATGTGAGTATGGAAATACATAATAAAAGCAAACTAAAAAGAAAGACCAAAAAAGAAAAGCCTTCATGTTGGTATGATTATCTTTGTCTTATTCAAATAAATACATTAATATTCCCTAAAAGGAAACATTTAAAAAGGCGAAATATCTCCCCCTTTTTCATATCTTCTTAAAATATACGTGTGAACGGAAGTAGATAATTGCAAAATTAGTGTTTTTCTTTCTTTCAGAAAGCAGCCAGTTTCACGCCTTTCTTCAAAGTGAAGAAGGAAAACTGTTAACACATCCGCTCAAGCCGCCGATGAAAGGGTGAGGGTTGGGTACCGAAATGTCATCTCTGTGACGCAAAATAATTTCCACATATAAACTTGTGACCCTGACTTTGTAGAAAAGATTCCACAGTCATAGAATGGAAGGGAACTGTGAAGCCATTTGCACCGGACCAGAACATCTTTCTGTTCTCATTCCATTTACGCAGTTATTTCTGTCTTCCACAGTCAGGACATCCTCTCTGTCACATCACCTATCGGTCACATCACCTGCATATCTGTCACAACATCAACTTTCTTTCACAACACCACCTCTGCATCATAACATCGCCTGCCTGTCACAACATCACCTTTCCATCACAACATAACCTCTCTGCAATAATAGCTTCAGTTGTGTCCAAGAAAATAGCAGTACAACATCAGTAACCTGATGAACCACTGTTATTAGTAGTAGTGATATTTCTGTTTGGCAAATACTTTACTTGTAGATGTAGTAGTGTAATAGAAAAACAACAGACCCAACTGTCATGACATGTACGCTGCTTGTTCTGAGTAATTGAATAATGCATGTTCAAAATAATAGCAGTGTAGAGTTTAATTAGAGAATTCATTCATTCTGTGAAAAAATGGGTGTCAGTAATTGTCCTTTATTAAGGAAGAAGGGAAGCAAATCTTTCACACATTGTTATAAAATATATTTCCTTCTGAATTAATAAGTAAAATGGGCCGACATAGGTATGAGAAATGTAATTTAATTAAAAATTTGATTGGGGTGGGGAAATGTATAAAGAAGTGCAGCAAATTATGGGATGCTCAGCTAAAATTATCTCAAAAACCCCGAAACAAGCGGAAGAATACGAGCAACTACTGTTAAAATGGATGAAAGGATAGTCAGAATGGAAAAAATTCAGCCATTCATCAGCTCCAGAAAGATCAAAGATGATCTACAATTAACTGTAAGTGCTGTTACAGTGAGAAGACGTTTGATCAAAGCTCAGCTTTCAGCAAGAAGCCCCTGTAAAGCACCATTGTTTAAAAAAGGGCATGTGAAGAATCAGCTAAAATTTGCCAAGGAGCACATCGATCGGCCCAAAGAGAAATGGCGTAACATTCTGTGGACTGATGAGAGTAAAATAGTTCTTTTCGGATCTAGCCGTTGTCGACAGTACGTCAGATGACCCCCGGGTACTGAATTCAAGCCACAGTAAACTGTCAAGACAGTGAAGCATGGTGGTGAAAAATGATTGTATGGGGATGTTTTTCATACTACAGTGTTGGGTTTGTACACCAGGGATCATGGATCAGTTTGAATACAGATTATGTTGCCATATGCCGAAGAGGAAATGGCCCTGAAATGGGTGCTTCAACATGACAACAACCGCAAACACACGAGTAAGCAAGCAACATCTTTGTTCCAGACAAAAAGGATATGCCAGCTCAATCCCCCGACCTCAACCCCATTGAAAACTTGTGGGGTGACATTAAAAAAGCAGTTTTGGGAGCAAAACCCAAAAATTCACAGGAACTGTGGAATGTATTTGTTCATCCTGGATAAAATACCTGTTTGTCGGTGCCAGAAGTTGGTTACTCGATGCAACGCAGATGCGCAGCAGTTATTAAAAACAATGGTTATGCAACTAAATATTAGTTCAGTAATTTAAAGTGAAGTTAAATCTGGAAAAATGTATTCAGTTTATACAGTTTTAAGAGAGTTTGAAGAGAGAAATGTTGACACTGCCATTTTTTTGAACAGATTAATATTCTTTTTCTTTGCTTCCTGTACAAGAATAATGCAGACTTGATAACATTTGCTAATGCTTTGATTTGGAATTGAATGTGTAATGTTTCCACTTCATGCGAAATATTGAACAAAAAGCTATTAAAAAAATATTTGCACTTTATTCACTTTTTTTAATGCAATGCTATTTATTTGAACACAACTGTATATTACTGTTAGTGTTAACACGTGCTTCTGCAAGAGCCAGAACATATGAAAGTAAAACACAGCCAAATAAAATGCAGTTTTAAAATTGTATTCCCACCATCAACAATTCTGTTAGCAGCCAATCGACACACACCTTTTCAAAGTTCACATGAATTGGTTAAAGGACCATACCAGTATTTTGGCTGTTAAAGCCCATTTACTACCCCATGGACAAATTTCTGGTGGATAAACATTCTAGGGTCTTCAGGAGAAGTGTTGTTACCAAGGCACAACATAATTGTGGAGAATGTCATCGATTGGTTAAAAGTTCTGCCCTGTATTTATATTTTGCTGTGTTGTACGGTAGGGGTGTTTTGTTCTGATGGGCATGTATAACAGTCAGTCTGTCCTTTCTGCACCCTGCAGGCAGACCCTTCTCCCTTTCCCCTTTCCCAAGATCCTGGATAAATCCTTAATCCTGCTTCAACCCTAACGCTTTTACAAACCCTAACCCTAACTGTAACCCTAGCCAGGCCATGCATTGACTGATAAAAACTAATTATAGCCCTTGGAGTTATTTTAAATACCAGTTCAATTAATACAAACAATGGAAATATTATCAATTAAATTACAGAAATGTGTTTAAAGTAATTTATTACATACAATTATTTAAATGGAAAAATATGCAAATATATACACCTATAAAATATTCAGAAAGATATTTATTTTTAAACATATTTATTTTCATTTAATTAAAGAAATTAACAAATATAAAAATTTACACTCACCAAGCACTTTATTAGGAACATTTTTACTGTATTACTTATTTATGTGATTATCTAATCAGCCAATTGTGTGGCAGCAGTAGATATGGGTCAGGAGCTTCAGTTAGTGTTCACATGAACCATCAGAATTGGGAAAACATTTGATACGAAATAGTGCAGTGGGTAGCACTGCCGCCTCACAGCAAGGAGGTCCTGGGTTCGAATCCCCGTCGGCTGGGGCCTCTCTGTGTGGAGTTTGCATGTTCTCCCCGTGTCTGCGTGGGTTTTCTCCGGGTACTCCGGTTTCACCCACAGTCCAAAGACATGCAGGTTAAGCTGATTGGAGAGTCTAAATTGCCCATAGGTATGAGTGTGTGGGGGAATGGTGTGTGTGCCATTCCACCTGTCCAGGGTGTATTCCTGCCTTTCGCCCAATGTATGCCGGGATAGGCTCCAGCCCCCCTCCGACCCTGTTCAGGATAAGCGGGTTTGGATAATGGATGGATGGACTTTGATTGTGGAATGATTGTTGATGGCAGACAGGGTGGTTTGAGTATCTCAGAAACAGCTGATCTCCTGGATTTTCATGCACACTAGTCTCTAGAGTTTGCAAAGAATGGTGCACATTTTAGACTATAATCCAAAGTAGACTGTAGATTTTTAATTGAATGCAATTTCTAATCAAATAAATATACAGTGCAGTCAGTATATTGTATATATATATATATATATATATATATATATATATGACAGGGGGACAATTTAGAAAAATAGGAGGTTAAAGTTCAGACTGCCACCTTTAATTTGAAGGTATTTACATCCATATTGGATGATCAATGTTATATCCCTTCTTTTATTATTCATAGTAAAAGGAGCCTTCAGAAGGGTTTAATTGAGATTTTAAAATTAATTAAAGGGATTAACAGAGATCCAGAGAGTGGTCACTGTGTGGAATAGCTTGCCAGGAAATGTAGTGTAGGTGGTGTTTCCATAGCTAAACAAACAGGTAATTGTAAGAGATAGGGCGCAATTGTCTACCAAATTGGGAGAAAATGGGAAAAATGTGAAACAAAAAAAAAGGAAATAGGTTTTTAATCCAAATGTCTTTTTATTCATAAGGGACATTTGGACTTAATGTATGTGCCTTGTTATTTTCCACAGAAGTCTGTTATTCATCACAAATGTCTTCAAACACCTTCTAATTTATTTCCTTCACTGTTGGATTTTGGACATAAGGCTATATCCTGGTATATTTTGCTGATTGTCCACGGAAATCCATTTTTTATAAAAAATGTTTGCAAACATTTTTTAGTAATTCTCTCCAATGTGTTCAACAGGTTGTTACATAAATAGATACATGGATAGATTTCCTATCCATCTGAAAGAAAAAATGACTGCCTTATCACACATTTTGGACATAAGACTATGGTCATTTTGTTGATTTTCCACAGAAAACATTTGTTCATGAAAATTTTCGTTTTTTGTTAACATGCTGTATATGTTGACTAGGCATGAACTTGTCTGAATGAAAAAATGACATTTTTATTTTTCACTTTTTAAAATATTCTGGCTCTATATAGTCACAATATTTCTATTTATCACTTTTCTCCCATTTTGAACATATGATTATTGTTATTTTGCATTTATTTTCCATTGAATCCATTTTCTTGTCATACATGTCCATCTTCATTGCTTTCTCCGTGTAGTTTGACTGAACATGATTTCATGATTTCCCTTCTGTCAGAGAAAAAATACATGTTTAGAATTTTAGCACTTCCCCCCTCAATTTTGGATATAACCTTATGTACTTTGCAGATTCTCCACTTAAATTAATTTCTCCTCATAAATTACTTCAAACTGATTTTTATTAATTTATTTCACTATAGGTCATGATCAGATGTGATTTCCCACTTGTCTGGTTGAAAAATGACGTTTAGAATTGGCTTTTCTTTTACATTTTATTATAATCTTATACACTCAGTGAGCACTTTATTTGGTATTATACTTTTTTTCTTCTACTGCTGTAGCCTATCCACTTAGAGTTATGATGCTTTGTGTGTTCAGAGATGCTCTTCTGCATACCACTGTTGAAGTTTCCCTTCACTGAGGTGATAGTGGATGATATCAATATTTCATTTCAGTGAGGTATGACAACAATACAACCTCTTCTATAGAATACTTCATGCAAAATATAGACCTAGCTTTTACTTTATCCGACACTGACTCACGACACTGCAAATTATCAAATTAAAAGTGTTGGCCACCTTGGGTGAGGACATTGGCTGAGAAAATGAGAAATGAAATGCAGGGCAAACAGTGGCTTGTTCTGCTCCGGACTGACACATACTGTAGCACAGTTAACTGGTCTAATGATGGGCTCAATCAATCCCATACCAGCCACCAAGAGAGTGCGATTTCAACTGGGCTCTATCTTATTAAGAAAAGACACCGAGGAGTCTCTGAGGAAAGGTAAAATGTTGTGTTACTGTCACCTTCCTGTCAGCTTTGACCAGTCTGGCCATTCTCCTCTGACATCTCTTATTAACAAGACAGTTCTGCCTATAGAACTGCTGCTCACTGGATAATTATTACTTTATTTAGTTTTTTGTAAACTCTAGAGACTAGTGTGTGTGAAAATCCCAGGAGATCAGCAGTTTCTGAGATACTCAAACCACCCTGTCTGCCACCAACAATCATTCCACAATCAAAATCACTTCAATTGAATGTTTTCCCCATTCTGATGGTTGATATGAACATTAACTGAAGCTCCTGACCTGTATCTACATGATTGCATGCATGGCACTGCTGCCACACAACTGGCAGATTAGATAATCGCATGAATGAGTAGTTGTAATACAGTAAAAATCTTCCTAATAAAGTGCTTGGTGAGTGTATATTGTATTGTTGTGTTCTTGTATTATATATACTGTTTTCCACAGACAGATTTAAATGCAATACATAAATACACCAGCTAGACCCCTCCATTCCACTACTTCGGGATGCCTGGTGCCTCCACCTTGTCACACCTGCACTTCCCGGTGCAGACAACCATCATCTTAAGCTCAACCCAGGTAAAACAAATCATCATTCCTGCTCTAACCTCTCTCTTCCTTCCTAACATTTCGCTAGGGGACACCTCTGTGATGTTATCACCTCATACAAAGAACCTAAGAGTGGTGATGGACAACAGTCTGTCCCTCTCCGAGAACAGTACATCACAGTACTGTCAGGATTGTGGGACAGAGGAACCAAGAGCGGACTCGGGGAGAAACTGAAAAAAGGCAGGCTTTAATGAACATGGGGTTGATCTAAAACACACTCCAGAAACAGGCTATGGCCAAAAACCCAGCCTGGCAGGTACATAAAGGGCACACAGAAGAGTGGTCAGATAACAGGCAGAGTTCAAGAACATGAAGGCAGTCCGCACTGATGAAGGCACAAAAATAAATAAAATCCAAAAACAGGCAGAGAATGGTTAATTTAATTAACCATTCTTATAAACAGGGGAGATATGATTTGCCAAAACGATTTATAGAATTCTACAGGGTAGCTATCTGAACCAGGTGATTTATTGTTAGGTATGGAGAAGAGAGCTTCTTCTGGGGTTATGGGTTGGACTAATGGGTTGACCTGTTCTGTGGATAGTTTAGGAAGTTCTATGTTGTCAAGAAATTAGTGGATGATTGGTGTGTGGTGTTCATTATCAGATTGATATCAGTTCCCTTCTGGTTTATGTTGTTTTTGTTATGAATTAAATTTCCATGTGGATCTTTGATTGCTGTTATCAATGTTTTTCATTGTTTCTCTTAAGCTGATTAGCAAAGAATTTACCTGTTTTGTCATTGTGTTAAAAAAATGTTCAATTTAGCTCTTTGCTTTAGAAATGGTATCTTTTGATGTATGCTTTTTTTCAAGCTGAAACTTAATTTTCTATATTTTGCTTTGGGTTTGCTCAGTGGGGGAGTCGGGAAGATTCAAATTCAAATGTTTTAGATTGAGTTCAAGTTCTTGTTGCATTTCTTGTTCTTCCTTTTTTGTGTATGAAGGATATGAGATAATATGGCCTCTGAGAACTGCTTTGGCTGCACTACACCTGGACTTCCTGGTCACGAATGCTGTCTGTTCTGGCCCCGTGGTGAGGTCAGAACAGCAAAGACTCTGATCACATTCAAGCACAGCCTGAAGATGCATCTTTTCAAGCTGCGCCTCTCTCCACCCCTCCTTACCTCCCTGTAATTTCTAAGTAGATTAGACCCATGTAAGATATTCATCAAAGTTGTTAACACTCTTATGTATACTTGCTTTATTATTGCTAACACTGTATTTGCCAGGACTGTTTTATTGATGTTTTTCCTCAACAGGTTACAGTTTGGCACCTGTGATCCAGTTGTGTTGCTAGCTCTGTTGGCATTTGCCTAGTCATGCTTTTAGCTCTTTTGGCATTAGCCCAGTTCTGCTGGAAAGGGAACTTAGTCTTTACCACAGTGACCACATCCCTTGCCTTTAGGCTAATGAGTCAGACATATGAGTCAGGGGAAAAGAGGTTTAGGTTCACTGCTCTTGCTGTCAGTATATAATACTGAGTTTTACGCAATGTTAGGACTGTCAGAGATTGCAGTGAAGTTTACACAATGCTAGTACAGTCAGGGGTTATAGTGAGTAATAGACAATCCTAGTACTGACAAGGGTTATAATGAGTTACAGACAATGCTCTCGGCTCTGTTGAATATCAAATATTGAATGCACCTGTAGAAGGCATGGTCATTCAGGCAGTGATCATTTTCACATTTATTTTCTTTATTTTCTATAAACCATTGACATGATATCCATATGCAGGACAGCAATTCCCCATTCCCCACTTGCAAGTTAAGAATCCCAATTTAGAAGATACCAGTCCCCATTTAAAGGATAACAATTCCCTATTTCATACCAATTCCCATTTAAAGGATAACAATGCCATATTAACAGGATAACAATTAGCCATTTACAAGATAAGAATTTCACAGTTACAACATAACCATTCCCCTTTTTCGAGATAATTCCCGATTTGCAAGATAGAAATAATGCATTTACAGGATAACAATTCTCTATTCACATGACAACAATTCCCTATTCACAAGATAACAATTCCCCATTTACAGGAGAACAATTCCCTGTTTAGAAGATAACAATTGCCAATTTACAAGATGACACTTCCCTATTTCCAGGAAACTCCATCCCATCTGTTGGAGTAGCCCTCCCATACTTTCAGGAGCCTGAGGTGGCATTATACATATTATGCCATGACTCTGTCAGGCAGAAGATACAGGTTAGTAAAAAATATCGTTCTTTACCAAGTTGCCCCTTATTAGCACCAATTGGGGAAAAAAAGGTTTGCCCTGGCCATTCAGAGTACTGGAGCCTTTAAGTAGGAAGAATTTGGTCCCTCTGGTGTTTTATGTTATCTTCTGGTGTTATCTTCTAAACTTCTATTCAGGCCACTAGGGAATAAAGTTTTATGACCATGTGTTTTTCTACCCTGCATCTCTACTCTGGTGTGAAGTTATTATTTGTATGAAGGCCCAATATTTCTAGTGCCTCAAGTCCGTGGTGAAGGAAATGAGCAACCAGGTGTGTGCCTATCTCATTGTGATTCATTCATTCATCCAATATCTTAACCCGCTTATCCTGAACAGGGTCGCAGGGGGGCTGGAGCCTATCCCAGCATTGGGCGAAAGGCAGGAATATACCCTGGACAGGTCGCCAGTCCATCGCAGGGCACACACACCATTCACTCACACACTCATACACTCATACACTCATACCTATGGGCAATTTAGACTCTCCAATCAGCTTAACCTGCATGTCTTTGGACTGTGGGAGGAAACCAGAGTACCCGGAGGAAACCCACACAGACACAGGGAGAACATGCAAACTCTGCACAGAGAGGCCCCGGCCGACGGGGATTCAAACCCAGGACCTCCTTGCTGTGAGGCGGCAGTGCTACCCACTGCACCATCCGTGCCACACTCATTATGATTTCTAATGTTATATATGTGTTGTGCTTGTCTACTTGTTGCAGAATTACAATTGTATTCCATGTCTCTCCTACATATTTTATGTCACAGTATTTACACTTGATGACAAGTTTTTTGTATTGAATGTAAGTGTGTAAGTTTGTTTAATTATGTATGTTGTGTTTCTAGTGGTGCTCCTGACTGTAGTGTCTTATTTGTAGAATACTGGGCCTTGTGTGTGTATAGTATTGATTTCTGGTAGTTTGCTGCTTAGCTGAAGGTCTAAGGTTCTTGTTTATTTTATATGCTCAGATAATTTTGGAATCCTGGATTATGTTCGTGTTAGGGTTAGCATTAGCGTTAGCGTGAGCATTAGTGTTGGGGTTATGGTTAGGATCAATGTTAGGGTTAGTGTTAGGATTAGTCATGGGTTGGACACAATGACTTTTCAGGTTCCTGGGGTTTCCTTGGCGACAGTTCTGCTCATAGGGCTGGGGGTTTTCCTACTCATTGGGCTGTGTCAAAGCAGGTCTCCATGACTCACTTCCTGTGTAACCTGCCAAGAGGAGCCCCTACTTTCAGGGGCCAGCTGGGGCACACAGGCTTCCCTGGCTGTGGAATTTATTGGGCCATGCCGAAATCCCTGGGCTCAGACGCAAGAGGCCGTTTCCCCTGTGATGACACTATGGGTAGAGAGATTCCCCGCCTCAGCCTGTGTGACCTAACGGCTCTCTCGCGGGCCCCCACCCACAGCATCCTGTGCTACCGCTGTCACGACATCACTTCCTCCTCTGATCAAAGCGCCGATAGGCTCCCTTTCACAGGAACATGTCCTCTGGGGTCAGTGACCCCTTCAGCTGTGAGATTTGGCTGCTTGCAGGAATCTCAGAGAAACAGTGATCTGATCACCCTGTTTGATGTCCCCACTGGAACACTGAACTGCCTGTTACTACAGCAATGTCATCCTGGCTGGCTCCATCAATGAACTGGTTACATAAATAAAAATATGAGACATGATTAAGTCGATTAGATAAAACTGAATTAAACATTTCTTTCATCCATGGAATGATTATGATAGACATTCACTTTACACCACAATATTAGCAGCAGTTACTCTAAACAAAATATAATATAATAATAATAATAATAATAATAATAATAATAATAATAATAATAAAAATAAAAATTAAATTAAATTAAATAAAATTGGTGGGCATTTGGAGATTAACATTACTGTTACCACCTGTAGTCGTAGTAGCAGCAATGCTAGTTTGAAACGATCACACTAAAATGTTTACATCTGCTTGATTACACCCATGCAGTTTGTTGTCAAACTCCCAACAGCGGCCGCCTACGCTCGTTGTGAACTCTGGTTAAAGTGTCGGCACTGTATACCATACAGCACAAAATCAATGACTTCCCCCCCACCGTGTTAGTCTCCTGGTCCTGCATTAACGTCATGAACTCATAAAAAGATTCCCACAACATTAACATGCCAGCATATGAGTCATAGCCAGATTTAATACTAATATTCACCTTTTGATGTCAGCATCACAGTGGCAGAGGAAAAAGGTACTTTTTTTGCAGTGACACCACCAAGTTCTGTTTCCAGAGAAAGAGTGATTAGAATATGGGCCTGTGTGTAAAAGGCTGACAGAGGACTCTAAGGACAGGATGCAGTATGGTCTCTGGAGCTTTTTTTTTTCTTCTTCTGCATTAAAGAAGTCTAATTACACTTCATTTTCATCTAAACTGGTTGTGTGCAGGGTTCTGCTTTTAGAACATGATTTTATAAACTTTATTATATAAACACATCACCAGTGACTGACAGAGGAGAGCACACAGATCTGTAGAGTTTAAATCCCAGTGACTGACAGAGGAGAGCACACAGATATGTAGAGTTTAAATCCCAGTGACTGACAGAGGAGAGCACACAGATCTGTAGAGTTTAAATCCCAGTGACTGACAGAGGAGAGCACACAGATATGTAGAGTTTAAATCCCAGTGACTGACAGAGGAGAGCACACAGATCTGTAGAGTTTAAACCCCAGTGACTGACAGAGGAGAGCACACAGATCTGTAGAGTTTAAATCCCAGTGACTGACAGAGGAGAGCACACAGATCTGTAGAGTTTAAATCCAAGTGACTGACAGAGGAGAGCACGCAGATCTGTAGAGTTTAAATCCCAGTGACTGACAGAGGAGACCACACAGAGCTGTAGAGTTTAAATCCCAGGGGCTAACAGAAGAGAGCACGCAGAGCTGTAGAGTTTAAATCCCAGTGACTGACAGAGGAGTACACACAGATCTGTAGAGTTTAAATCCCAGTGACTGACAGAGGAGAGCACACAGAGCTGTAGAGTTTAAATCCCAGGGACTGACAGAGGAGAGCACGCAGAGCTGTAGAGTTTAAATCCCAGTGACTGACAGAGGAGAGCACGCAGAGCTGTAGTTTAAACTGCTGCATAAACCCAGGGAAACGGCACAGTCCAAACCAGTTAAATTGACACTTTTTTTCTTTTTTTCTCAGCCTCATAATGGCTTCCTTGGCTGTCATTGCCGATTGAATATACCTGACTAATCAGAAACAGCTCAGAACTGTCAACTGTCCAATTACTTTTGGTCCCTTAAAATGGATGTATATAAAGGGATGTAATTCCTACACTGATCACCTGATATGGATGTATAAATACTCTCAAATTAACAGTCTGCACTTTAACCACATTATACTTTCTATTTTACATTATACAACATTTCATTCTTTCATTTCAAATCCAATGTGCTGGAGTGTGAAGCCAAAAGAACAGAAATTGTACCACAGAAATTGTGTGTACGTGTGCATGCATGTGTGTTTGTGTGTAATTGTGTGTGAGTATGCATGTGTGTGTATGTTGTGTTTGTGTTTTACAGACCATGATTTCATGGCTAAAGCATGCCTTAGCATGGAAACATAGGTGATTACATCAGTGTGTCTGTACACAGAGACACAGAGAGGCAGGGGAGAGTATCTGAGCCAGCCATACTGCAGTCATCACGATACTCTGTAAATGAGTGTGTGCTTTCGCTGCCTCAGGTACAGCGCGTGGGTGGCTGAGCACTACCTTGTTTTGTTTAGATACATCTGAGGTCTGATTCCTTAATCAGCACCCGCTGCTGATTCAGAATGAAATTCTCTCATCTTTCTGCTTTCCTGCCTGCTGTGCAAATTCTGCCTGCATTCACACCGTTACAACCCCACTCCCCCACACACACATGCCTGTGCGTGCGTACACACAGACACACCTCTCAACTAACGTAGAGTTGGCCAGTGGAAAAGAAAAATTAATTAGTCATTCATAGTTTACAGTTTTCCAAGCTTGACGGAGTGGTTTTCCTGAGTCCAGAGGAATTGGTACAAACATACATACACACATATATATAAAAGGTAAGACATGCACCTGTACGCAGTATCATCAAAGCCTTTCTCAAACCTTCAGAAAGATTTCTGTCACTTACGCGCACTTCAACAATGACAATGCAGCTGCTCAACTTTTGCCTTCTAGTAATTTTGGGACACATGGCGATGGGCGTCCCACTCAAGCAAATTCAGCTCAAACTGGAAGAAATGCAGAAAGATTTGGAGAACCTAAACAAAAGTGTGCAGGTCAGTTTTCTTTACTGACTTTCTTGATTTTATGTGCATTGTGTTTGTGAGATTGATGCTAGTGCATGTCTTTAATGCTGTTATTAAATGTGTAAAATCTTCTTTCTACAGCACCATGGCCTGATGCTGAACACACCCCAGACAGAGGATATAAAGGTAGGTTGTTCTTTTTCTCCAAGAATCTTTCATTAGCTCTGTACATTATGCAGATGTGATCTTGTAGCACACAGGCAGATGTAAACAGGTGGGAATGTAGAAGTGAGTGACTGATGCTTTAGAGTCACTGAGTCACAGCAAACTTCTGTCCCACTTTGCGTGCTGTGGGTGTACAAAACAAAAAAAACACTTCTCTTTCTAAAAAACACCTCAGTCTTTTCTTTTAAAACAATAACAGCTTCAGAAGTCATAAACAGTGAAGGGAAAAACAGCCTCAACAGTGAGTAAACACATTTAGGGAGGAATCACTGCTGATGAAAAACCCCAGAGGAACTTTAAGTGTTAGATGCAATGTGGGAAAGTAAATATGGTCTTTTATACAATATAAGTATTGTATTGAAAATACTAACCATTTACAGAGAGGACCTATGTATGTGTATACTAACTAACACTGTTAATTTTATAAAGCATGATTTTATAAAGCACTGAATGCGATCCTTAAAATCTTCATCATTGATATCTGATGGAACTACTTTAAAAGCTCTTTCCAGAAATGTAGATAGTTTCTCAGTGAAATGTGTGTATATTAGAGTACATACACAGATGTGGAAACATAGGTGCTTTTAGTTAGTCAGTGAAATTTCCATGTACATAGGACATCGTTAACTGATGTGGAAACATAATTAGGGACAGGCAGGCCATGGGTAACCGTGGGCATTTCCTCAGGGCAAAGAATCGTCCACACCCTGCGCTCTTCTTAAAGTCTGGCGAGTGGTTAGTGAGACACATGCAGGTGCTCTGAACGGAATGGTTATTGTAGAGAAGGGGCAGAGATGCACACACCACACACTCTTCATGAAAGATCAAGCGTTAAAAGGAAAACTGGCACTTTTCTCTGACTGGAATGATGATGCACCGGTTCTCCCAAAAAAGGACTGAATTAACTCACTCTAGCATGAGTCACTAGGCTGTAGATATAAGCTATTATATCATCATGTATAGTCAAAGTCATTGTAATTTCTGGTACCAAAATAATTCTCAAAAAACAATTTCAATGTGCAGTATTGGTTCCTGTTTGACTTGTCTTTTAGACCAGCAGACCTTATACTTATACCTTATACTTAAACACCTTTATACTGTACAACTTTATGACATCACTTCCTTCACAACAGCCCCTGCTTGGACGGGAAACATGCCATTCGCTATGCTGGCTTAATAAGTGATTGTTGGGGATTGTTGTGGATTGTTTACGATTGTAGCCTTGCGACATAGCTGCACCTTGAATGCAGGACCCAGAGGAATGCTGATGGCTGTGTAACATATTCTCTTCAGTGTTGATTAATTTGTGTTTTTCTCCTGATAGGAGTGCTGCACTGGTCATGCAATGCTGTGCTTCGGTGAGAAACTGGATGCGCTGGACAGCCAAAAGAGTACCAAAAAACTACTTGGCAGGAGCTTACAGAAACGAATCATTGTAAGTCCTTTCTTTATTGAAAAGAAATCATGCATTTGTGTTATCAGTATCAATTGATGTATATGTGTGTCAAACTACACTTTTCTGGAATTAATCAAAGCCCAATTCTTTTTTTGGACATTTTAGCGAGAGAGTGTCAACGATTGCAGTGAAGATGACACAAAGGTGAGAGCATTTGTGCCACTAACAGAAACATTTTCATATCCTAGATACGGAATAATGAAAGATCTGATTGATTGAGTCACACTGCAGGCCGTATCTTGTCGTCAGGTGTAAGCTGGCATGTTAGTCCTGAATAACGCTTGTACCTAATCACTTTCAGTATTTAGACACTCTTCATGCTTGTACTTAATCACTCTCAGTATTTATGCGCTATTAAGCCACGTTTCTGCTGTTTTACAGAGTGCGAACTGCCCTGCATGTGACTCCTACCCCCTGAGAGACAGCAGAACATTTGTCCAAGCGCTCAAAACACTACTTCAGCAGGTGAGTTCTGCATAGTGCAGAGAAGCCATGCTAGCACATACAGTATTTAAATACATAATGGCAGCATACGTATAATATTAACACTTTAAACCCTGTTTTGCAGTGCACTGCCAAAGTGGGGTACAGACGGTGATGTCTGAATCAGCCCGACACACTACTTCACCAGCCCGGTCCCTGGAGACGCTTCCTCTGCGACACGGGAGACGTTTCCTCCGTGGCATGGCTCATTTACACGCCGCTGTTCACAGGCTCTGCGCGGGGACTGGGAACCACCTCTTCTGTGTCCATTCAGCTGTACTCCACTCATATTTATTCATTATTTATCTATACATTGATGTTGAACAAGCAGGTTATGTTTTTTACAGAGCAGGATATTATTTTATAACATAATAATTTATGTGTGATTTCTGTCTGAAAATGATGTACAGAGGGAATGTCTTCCCTGAAGCTAAAATGTCTGCCACTTATTTTCTCAATATGTTGTATCAGTGTATCGGCATAGAACTCCAATTACCTGAATCATACTGTCATTTTTGTTAAACTAAATCTGTATAGGTATAGAACAGTGTCTTTTTGTCTCTGCACAGTCAAACCTAGCAAATGACTGTTCTGGGACAATGTGAGGCATTCACAGGGTTAACCACAGCTGACTCTTCTGAAAACCTTTCCTTCAGCGCCACCTATGGACATGTCCAGTTAGCTCATAATTGGTCTGCAACTCATGTAATTTATGCACTCACTCATTAGTCATTTTATTTATTATTGATGCTATTTATTTGTGTATTTATTTCAGAGATGCACAAACTAACCTTTTTTGGATTGCTGAGATGCAAATCAGCAAACTGTCCAAAATGGTTTTAACAAGCTTTGTGTGCCTCCAGTTAAACTCAGTGAAAAAAAAAAAGGTTATCTCATAATGAGAAATACAATGTTTGTATCATTATACAAAATTCTTTATGTATTTTTTTTTTTTAATTATTCTTATGGACTATTCTTACTATTTATTAATAAAAAAATAAAAACATTGCAATAAAGTGTCCTGAGCCTTAATGATTTATTATTCAATGATACACACAATGCCATTTCCCAGAGGACAGTAGAAAAATGTAACATCTTAAATTTAATCCAGCCGAAATAAGAAGGCAGATATTCTACCAAGGAGTATCAATAGTGTTACATTCTGTCGTCCTAAATCCCAGAAGAGAGTTAACATGTTTCAGTCATGGGTTCCCTCTATAGATTCCCCATGGTTTTTCCCCACAGGATTTCGATTTCTCATGAATATAAAGTCTGGTTAACGAACACTAACGTACACAGAGATTTTAGCATTTTGTTCTACGATTCATTAATACTGCAATTGTGAATTTAGAAAAGTTTTCAAAAATAAGTTGCTAACAAGTTGCTATATTGAAACTACAACTATATATACTGGTGATGGCTGGATTACAACTGTTGTAGTTTCAATGTAGCAATGTGTTAGGAACATGTTAGCAACTTTCTTTTTAAAAGCACATAACAGTATAGAAATACATGGCTAATATTAATGATATTAATGGATGTGAGTTAAATCATAGAACAAAATGTGAAAATCTCTTAAGGTTACTTTAACCACAGAACTTATTTTGGCCTGAAGTCCCTATGGGAAAGAAGCATTGGAAGTCTGCTGAGGGTGGTAGAATCTGTTGGTCTGTCAGAGATGATCATTTTTTATTGTCAACTAGAAAAAATGAGCAGACTTCGGATAACAAGATACAATTGTCTGTGCACTTTCATTCATGAAATTTTCAACCACTAAGGCTTGACAGTAATACTAGGCAGCTAGCTAATGCTAGCTAGGTGCCTTTGCCAAATGGGATGGGCCCATTCTCTCAATGAGAGTGTAAATGCTTTGAGAGTGAGATCATGAAACAACCATTGATTGCATTTAAGCTTATAATTATGTTTTTTTTTAAATATATATAAACATTTGGTTGTGTACCAATGACGACACCCCAGTTACTCGGAAATAATTCAAACAGACTGATAAACACATGTGATGAACATTTTATAGCCTTTAGCGCCATTGACCGCCATGTATTCCACTTTGTTGAGCAATGCCACCACACTGCCCCTAATGGTCAAAGTATAGCAATGCCCTCTTTTTTTCATTCCCTTGCTGCCAATGGAGGTGGCTCAGCTTTTTTTTCAGTTGAGCTTATTTGGATTAAATGCCTACATTATGTGCGTAGTCATTTTTAAAATCACCATCAGTGTAGGTGTTTGTTTTGAGAAGTTTTCCCCCATATTTAGGAAACGGCTACACTGACAGTGATTTAGAAAATGCCTACACTCATAATTTAAGCATTTAATCCAAATAAATTCAACTGAAAAAAGCGTGACTGTCAGGGTTTCTCAACTCATTTTCAAGGCACTTTTTTTTGCCTCACGTGTGCAGATTGCTGCCTTGGTTTATTAGTATTGGTGCAGTCTAATTACTAAACCAATGATCTATTATTGGTAGGCGGGCTCTACACTATTTAAGGCTCATTGTCCCTCCATTCTATGCTTGAGTGTTGCATTTTGCTACAGACACCGAGCCAGTTAGAGCCTGGAAGACTGCATTTCTTTATATTTTGAAGGCGTGTTGCCCCATATTCGGGTAGCCATATCGGTTCCCGAAAAAATTCTCTCTCACCTCTTTCTAACACCCTCCTGTTTGTGAGGAGCTAGATTTAGTTAATTACTTTGGGTTATCTTTTGTCAGTTGGAATAACCCTGCTCCAGTGATTCTTTAGATACTCTCCCATGTTTGAGAGTACCTAAATAGACTCTTCTCCCATGTTTTCGGTGCTGTTTTCTGTGTTATGTCCTTCAGGTGTCTAGGGTAGGAGGGAGTGCGTAAACATATATTTTGAGGGGTGTTGAGCGTGTTCAGTGAAAATGAGTTGAGCCTGTTCAGTGAAAATAATGAGGGCCACACAAGAATTATAGTGAAAAACGGTGTATTATACAAAGTGCAAGTGCTATTTACAAAAATATTTAAAGAACATAGAACACATTAAGGTCACAAGGCCAATTGTATTGAAGATTATTTTATTCTTATCTTCAATACAAATGGCAACATGAAGATCCATGCAAATGTAATACAGTACACTCAATTTCTTGCTCTATTCCTGGGTAGAACTTGTTCGCTGACAGAACTTTCATTACCTGTAAACTATGTGCTAACATCAGTCCAGATAAATCTCACCTGTCACATGTGGCCTACCTGCTGTAACCAGTATGGATAAATTTCACCTGTTACCTGTGGCCTACCTGTTAAAACCAGTCTGGATTAACCACAAGTAACCACAAGTTTCTCCAGGTGTGCAGAAATAGGTCAGTAGTGCAGAATAAAGCAGTTAAACACAGAAGAAGCCACATTATCTTCTTTAAATGTGTGCTACACTGCCCTCCAGTGGTTAACCTGCATATCAATGCTGAAATGATAATGTGGCACTGCATGGTGAAGTCCAACATAAGCCATTATTACAGTTGAACATGCAAACTTGTGTTCTTTCTCAGGAACATTGTTGTTGCTTTCCCATTTTATAAACACTATCTAGTCCTAATGTTTTCATACTATCCATACAAAAATGCATGCCATATTATTCTATTGTATGTACAGATATATTCAGAAACATACTCATACTTATTATGGTTAATTTTATTAGCAATTCAAATGAAAACATTTCCACTGAAAATGAATTGAGCTCATTAATTTCTTATGGAAATGTTACCCAACCAGCATGATAAATAGGAATGAAAATAGTGTCTACCAGAGGAGAAAATGGTCCCTGGAAAGAAATTAATTCAGTGTGAAGAAATTTTTGAATTTGAAAGTACTGTTAATTTCACCAGGGTGAATTTTGAAAGTTTTGAATGGACATAAATTGGAAAATGTGCTTTTTGGCACCAGAGGCTTAATAAGCTACCTCCAGTATCTGGAGTCTGCAAGCTTCAGGGGAAATATCAATCCCTGTTCCCCAGGGTGAAGCAAGCTATCAAGCTGATTTAACCCCATCCACTCTGCCCCCTTGTGTTGCGTCATTGAAATGCAAGTATAAGTACACTCATCATGCAAATAATTGTGGTGTTATAAAAACACAAAACAATGATGCCAGATTGTTAAAAAGACTCTCCGCTAGCAAGAACAGTAGTCTAGATTATTATCAGTTTTTTATTTGCCATGCAGGGCAATAAAACAGCAGGCTCCCCCACACTAACGGTTTACAACCCTGACCTAGTCACAGACTCAGACAATAAAAGGCATATTCTAACAATCCTTGATACCATATCTCTAAGTCATGAATCATGTTCCAAAATAAAAACTACAAGAAGTTGCATGAATAAACATTTTTCTTAGCTCACTTTTATTCCACATCCGGCCAACATTTGGTAGAAATACAGGTTTATTTGCTAATTATTCAATATAGACATATTTATGGAACCACATATCCCACCTGGTTATGAGGCAACCACTGTTTTCTGACTAATGTTGAAGTTCATTTTGTAATCTGCTCAGCCATTTTCTAGATAAATCCTGGGACTATAGATAAGCAAATGCCATTTTGACTTGTTGCGTAATGCATTGTTAGGTTATTTCAATACCAACCTAATGTAAAACATGGCACACTTCTTGGATGGGGTTTCCTACCCTTTTCAACAAGGTATAATGTGTCATATTCAGGCGACAGACAGTTTAGGAATATCGCTGTCTTTGCATAGCAGAATTAATGTACAGACATACGTATTTACAGGATTTGGACTTGCTATAGATGTAAACCTGCAATTGTTCTGGCTAAGGAGGCTCTGGATAACCTAATTTTTAAATAAAATTCCATTTTAAATGTGACACAGATTTGTTAGCATTGAGTAATCCTTCTTGGAGAGCTTTTTCAGCACTTTGGACAGCTTGGGGGGCTGGGCTGGCAAAGTGGAAAGGGTTGAATCTTTTAATTAGTCATTTTAATCGTATGAAAAGTGCTGTCATTTCTATGATTAACAAATATTTGACAAATTAAATCAGTCCTATTTACAAACTCTTAATTCACACATTTAAAAGATGATGAAAGATTAATAAAATACAAAAGGAAGTTCAATACAATTCACCTCTGATCATCAGGTAAAACAAGGTTTACCTTATGAGTTTTTTAAAGAGATTTAAAAGAGCTAAGGTCAATTAGCTAGCCAGCTTTATTTCCTCAGAGAGGTTATGCCAAAAACTAGGTCACCCTCAGTCCTTCAGTCTAGTCAGAGGAATTACATTAGTTTGGGTAATATGTAGGTCTGAGGGACTACGGCCTGTAGCGGCCTGTAGCGTAGTGGTTAAGGTAAAGGACCGGGACACCCAACGTTGGTGGTTCTAATCCCGGTGAAGTCACAATAAGATCCGCACAGCCGTTGGGCCCTTGAGCAAGGTTCTTAACCCTGCATTGCTCCAGGGGAGGATTGTCTCCTGCTTAGTCTAATCAACTGTATGTTGCTCAGGATAAGAGCGTCTGCCAAATGCCAATAATGTAATGTCTACCACGTATACAGCATTAATCAGCCCTCTCTTCCTTTATTCTGAAGCTTTTACTGTATCTGTAAGATCCTTCAGTCAGAAATATGTGTTTGTGTGCAGCATTTTACTCTTTAATTGTTTCGAATGAAAGCACTCACCTTCCATGTAACTTTATTAGCAAGTGTAAAATACCAAATACTTATTTGTGCTTTAGGCTTTTCCCCATAATGATGGCTTGCAGCTACATGTCTTAGTTTTATCCTCTTATTTCTAGTAATAATAGCAATGACCAATAATACGACATCACTACCATAGTAGACCATAACTCAGTTTGATCAAGACCTTGACCAGAAGAGCCAGTCACAGTTAAGACACAGAAGATGCAAAATGTTCAACATGCATGCTCTCAGCCTGTGACTCATGTCACAGCTCAGGGAAAGTGACAGAAGGTGCTAACCAGTGTTTCCATGGCAGATTTTCCAGGGGCGGTAATCATCCCAAAAGAAGATTTAAATAAAAAATCCCAGTCACTTTCACATCCTACTCGAGTGACGCTATGGCTTCTCTCCCCTTCGTCAGTGACACATGTTCCACACTCTCTCTCCTGTCAATCATCCTACAGCCAGGACTCATTTCTGATGCAGTGCAGCAGAGAGCTGCCTGATATGGAGGTAGTCCTGCATCGCGGTATTTGGGTCTCTCTATCACACAAGGCATCAGAATGTCTTCTTTAAACGAGCATTACCAACCAACTGAGATCAGGCACTGATATCCTGCATCCTGTTCATCTGTAACAAAACGAAAACATCTATTCGTACTAGGCATCTCATTACAAAATGCTGTCATATTCTCACAGCCATACAGATACTGTTACTAACTCCGAAAGAAACAGCTGTTACTAGTGCTGATCCCCTGTAGCTCCTATAGTAACAGCTGTTACTAGTGCTGATCCCCTGTAGCTCCTATAGTAACAGCTGTTACTACCGCTGATCCCCGTAGCTCCAAAAGAAACAGCTGTTACTACCGCTGATCCCCTGTAGCTCCTATAATAACAGCTGTTACTACTACTGCTCCCCTGTAGCTCCTATAGTAACAGCTGTTACTTCTGCTGATCTCCTGTAGCTCCTACAGTAACAGCTGTTACTAGTGCTGATCCCATGTAGCTCATACAGGGCGGCCTGTCGAGTAGTAGTACATGACTGGGACCCGCAAGGTCGATCTTTAACCCTGCATTGCTCCAGGGGAGGATTGTATCCTGCTCAATCAACTGTACGTCGCTCTGCATAAGAGCGTCTGCCAAATGTCTGTATTGTCTGTAATGTCATACAGTAACAGAGGTTACTAATGCTGATCCCCTGTATCTTCTACAGGAAGAGCTGTTAGCAATGCTGAGTACTTGTAGCTCCTGCAGTAACAGCTGCTACTAATACTGAGTTCCTGTAGCATCCAGGGCACAGTAACGAGCGGTACAATGGTGATGCACATTGCGGTTTTTATTCCCCATGGAAGAATATAATCCTACTATTGCGGGAGACGGTTTTGCCTCTGCAGCTCCAACACTGCCACTAATCCACAGTGCAAAACTATAGCCCAATATCCCTTTCTTTCTCAAAAACTTGCTGTTGTTTCATGCTAAAATATAAGTGTGGAACTGTCGCCATGGTGTTGAGATTCTATGTTTTAAAAACATTCACGTGTATAATGGGTATATACCCAGTGACCACTTCATTAGTTAGACCTGTACACCAGCTTGTTAATGCAAATCTTTTATCAGTCAATCATGTGGGAGCAACTAAATGCGTAATAGCATGCAGACATGGTCAAGGGGTTCAGATGTTTTTCAGAACAGTTGTCAGAATGGGAAAGAAATGTAATCTATGTGACTTTGGCTGTAGAATAATTGTTGGTGCCAGACAGTGTGCTTTGAGTATCTCAGAAACTGCTATTTACAGCACACTTTTATGAAGATGAATGTATCAGCGCACTTTTATAAAGGTGAATATCACATACCCAAAAACCCAAACACACAAACACAAACTCCCACATGCACAAACACAGTTGCGGTTTCCAGATCACAGTTGCGGTTTCTCTTACTCTGTACAGGTGAGGCCTTTCTTTTCCAGCAGCAGTCACAGTGGTGGTGGGGGTGGGGGAAAGGAGGGGAGATCTCGCTGCCTTTGGGGCAGCACAGGGACTTCACCACAATGATGCACAGTATCGGAGAAAATTCCTCAGCCTCGTCATCATTTGGAAACATTAACACACACAACCTGTCACCAGCAACTCTTACTTCTACCCACCTGCCCTTTTCCACTCTCTCCAATATAAATGAGCTCACTCCCCATAGAGCAGAAACACTCACACCTATCAGGTTTCAACTTCGGACACAAGCAAACCCAAGGACTCAGACACACCATGCAGCCCAAAAGCCTCCACTCCTGCCTGGGCTTTGCGGCCATGTGGCTGCTCCTGGCCAGCTGCTCTCTTGGAGCTGCAAAACCAGTCCAAGGACGTGCAATGCTGCAGTTGATAGATAAAATGACATTTGTTTGCGTAAGTGGTCCTCCGGCTAACTTTACATTAATGTGTCACAAAGTTTGTGATTGAACCTCATATGCTGAATTATCTGTTCTGATTTTCTTTCAGAAAGGGACCTTCTACATTCCCTCCAACGACATGGAGGTAAGCGATTATTCAGCCAATTGTTTGGTAGCAGTGCAATGTAATCATGTAGATATGGGTCAGGAGCTTCAGTTAATATTCACATCAACGATCAGAATGGGGAAAAAAATTGATCTAATTGATCTTCGACTATGGGATGATTGTTGGTGGCAGACAGGGTGGTTTGAGTATCTCAGAATCTCCTGGGAGGATGGCCAGACTGGTCAAAGCTGGCAGGAAGGTGACAGTAATGCAAATAACCACACATTACAACAGTGACCACACTGTTGTAATGTGTGGTTATTTGCATTACAAACAGTACAAAAGAGCATCTCTGAACACACAAAGCATCATAACTCTAAGTGGATAGGCTATAGCAGTCTAAAAAATAAGTGCAGGAGTGCAGTGCACAGTCCGTAAAATATGAGCACGCTGTTCATCTGCATGTCCTGGAAATGAGACAATTAGCCACAGACAGGCTTCCTCTACACACAGACACACAAACAGGCACACACACACACTTGCAGCATAGTTCAGTAGCAGGCACACCAAGATGACTTTGCGAAGAGGAAATAAAGTTTGTCAGTGAAAGAAAAACCTCAGGAGTGTGCTCTGATATACGGAGCCTGTTGTGCACACTCATTTCGGCTGTGCGTGTATGTTTATGTGTGTGTGTGTGTCTCTGACTCCCCCAGGACAGCACTTGCTTCATCCATGAACTGGAAAATGTTGGGAAGAACTGCGAGTACCAGAATGCCACTAAAGACAGTTTAACAAACCTGGTTCACATAATTAAAAAATCAGCAAAAGGCTTTCTCAATATCACTGTAAGTATCACATCCTGGGGGGTGTTCTGCAGATCTTTTCTCTTTTGGGAATATTAATGTAAGAGTAATGTATTTGTTCTCATTTTCTGCAGAATTCCATGAACATAGCGTGTGAGCAATACAGGACAGGATGTTTTGAGGACTACAGACAGCGCTTTAAGTTGTCAATACAAAAGGCCAATGATGCGAGGCAATGATGTCAACGCTACCCCTTCATGCCCATATTCCAGGAGCTCACAACTCGTCTGTAAAGATCATTGGGCATGCTGTAATACCTTCGAAACACATTTAATGTAACTCAAACAAAGAAAGGGAACTATTAATTTATTTTTATTACTAATTAGCCAGAGCCTGCAAAATGCAGCAGCAGACTTGATTTATATTCCACTAGGCACAGTCACAACAGGTGTGTGGCTAAACCACTCTCCTTTTCGCCTGGCTATCTGCTGAATTGTATGTTTTTTTTAAGGAGTGATTCAAGCAACAGGACTCATTAGAATGGAATTAAGGGATGGAATGGAATGGAACTCAGTGTATTCTGACAGAGACTACAACATTTGTTAAAAACTGTGAAAAATGTGCCAATTTATATTTAAATATTTTAACTTATTACCATGTTTATTTATTTATTTATTTATTGCTAAACATAAATTTGTATACTTGCTGATGATGACTGTCATGTATTTTTTTCATTCATTAAATGAAAAACAAATTGTCATAAACTTGAAATACCTTCAGAGTGAGTTCCTGATCGCTCAAACTAAAATGTTTAGTGTGCTCCCGTGAGAAGAATTTTCCAGAATGATGCGTTAGAGTATTATTTTCCTATATCAACCACACCTTCGGCCATTTTCCTACACAGGGCAGTACACACAGCAACTAGGGATTTCCTAGCCTTTCTGAAGTAATTCTCACTCTCTCACACACACACACACACACACACACACACACACACACACACACACACAGGCAGGTGATTCATGACTAACAGCCCTTCTTTGACACATTCGCCCCTCAACACAGCTGAAAAAGTGGCATCTTTCGTTCACAGACATGCTTCACTTAAGTAGCTGAAAATACTTTTACACGAACAGGAAACCAAAAGATAAGATCAGATAAGATAATGTTTCTGTTCATGGGAGAACGATGCTGCAGCCAGCCCTGCAGAACTAGACTGCCCTGCATAACTATAGGCACGCAGTCCAGCCATTAATGCCTTTTCATCAGTGTTTAACATCACAAAGAAAATGACAATCTTGTGATTTATACTGTTAATTCAAGACTGCAGGAGTCAGCCGTCAGCAGAACAGATCAAAGCTTATGATGAACTGCTTCCTGGCCTGTATGATACAAATCTCATATGCACACCCCCTGCATGCGATGTGTGTGTGTGTGTGTGTGTGTGTGTGCAAGAGAGTGTGTGTGTATATGTGTGTGTGTGTGTGTATATATACAGTTGTGTTCAAAATAATAGCAGTGTGTTTAAAAACGTGAGTAAAGCTCAAAATCCTTATAATAGTTTTTATTTTGAGGCATTGGGAACACTGCACATTATATCCTAAATCAAAACATGAAGAAAAATGTCAATTTTATTAAATACTTTACAGAAAATGAAGAAAAATGAATATTGGGCCGTTAAAAAAAATAGCAGTGTCTGCATTTCTTTACAAACTCAAATATTTACTGTATAAACTGAAAAATCTTCAGGATTTAGCATTCCTGTGAATCACTAAACTAATATTTAGTTGTATAACCACAGTTTCTGAGAACTGCTTCACATCTGTGTTGCATGGAATCAACCAACTTCTGGTACCCATGAACAGGCATTTCAGCCCAGGATGATTTGACAACATTCCACAATTCCTCAGCATTTCTTGGTTTTGCCTCAGAAACAGCATTTTTGATGTCACCCCACAAGTTTTCAATCGGATTAAGGTCCGGGGATTGGGCTGGCCACTCCATAACTTAAATTTTGTTGGTCTGGAACCAAGACGCTGCTCGCTTACTGGTGTGTTTGGGGTCGTTGTCTTGTTGAAACACCCATTTCAAGGGCATTTCCTCTTCGGCATAAGGCAACATGACCTCTTCAAGTATTTTGATATAGGCAAACTGATCCATGATCCCTTGTATGCGATAAATAGGCCTGACACCATAGTAAGAGAAACATCCCCATATCATGATGCTTGCACCACCATGCTTCACTGTCTTCAGAGTGTACTGTGGCTTGAATTCAGTGTTTGGTGTTCGTCTGACAAACTGCCTGCATCCCTTGGACCCAAAAAGAACAATCTTACTTTTATCAGTCCACAAAATGTTTCTCCATTTCTCTTTAGGCCAGTTAATGTGTTCTTTGGCAAATTGTATCGTTTTTTTTTTTTAACAGTGGGACTTTGCGGGGGCTTCTTGCCGATAGATTAGCTTCACACAGGCGTTTTCTAATTGTCACAGTACTCACCGGTAACTTCAGACTGTCTTTGATCACCCTGGAGCTGATCATTGGCTGAGTCTTTGCCATTCTGGCTATTCTTCGATCCATTCGAATGGTAGTCTTTCGTTTTCTTCCACGTCTCTCTGGTTTTGCTTTCCATTTTAAAGCATTGGAGATCATTTTAGCCGAGCAGCCTATTATTTTCTGCACTTCTTTATACGTTTTTCCCTCTCCAATCAACGTTTTAATCAAAGTACGCTGTTCTTTTGAACAATGTCTGGAATGACCCATTTTTCTCAGGTTTTCAGAGAGAAATGCATGCAAACATGTGCTGGCTTCATCCTTAAATAAGGGCCACCTGATTCACACCTGTTTTTCCACAGAATGAATGACCTCACTAATTGAACTCCACAATGCTATTATTTTGAACACGCCTCTTTCAATTAATTATTCAATTACACAGACTCAGGAGCATGTGTATCATGAATGTTGGGTCTGTTGGTTTTCTATGACTCTACTACACCTACTGGTAAATTATTTGCCATGTAGTAATAATTTTCTACCAAAAACAGTGATTGATCTGGTAAGTCATGTTGGACTGCTATTATTTTGAACACAACTGTATGTGTATGTGTGTGTGTGTGTATGTGTGTATATGCATGTGTATGTGTGTATGTATGTGTGTGTGTGTGTGTGTATATGTGTATGTGTGTGTGTGTGTGTGTGTGTGTGTGTGCCTCACAGGCCGCAGCCATCTAGCATCCAGCCAACAGCAGACGGAATGCGTGTGAAGGCGAGATGGTGAATAACATGCCATTTCAGCTGTACGTACAGGACTGAACACAGGCCAGGCCCGGCATGATCCTCTGGATTCCATTTCATTTTCTGCATTTAAGGGTGAGAATAGTACCGATGTGTCCTTTAAAGCGAAAATTTAGGCAAGTTCCTGACAAATCCAGTACCTGTCAAAATGTATCATTTGTGTGGTCAAGAGACAAGAAACCGAATGCTGATCTAGAATTGAATTTGTAAATCCAATTTATTCAGTCAGAATCACACCTGGGATCCATTCAGTCTGAATCGCACCTGGGATCCATTCAGCCTGGATCACACCTGGGATCCATTCAGTCAGAATCACACCTGGGATCCATTCAGCCTGAATAACACCTGGGATCCATTCAGTCTGAATAACACCTGGGATCCATTCAGTCTGAATCACACCTGGGATCCATTCAGTCTGAATCACACCTGGGATCCATTCAGTCTGAATCGCACCTGGGATCCATTCAGTCTGAATCACACCTGGGATCCATTCAGTCTGTACTGTTTTATATTGAATTAGATTATGAATGATAAACTATAAATTACATGAAACAGTCCTTCAATCCCAAGAGAGAATGTTTGAATTTTTAATGGCAGCGAACTACAGAAGTACAAGATCTTCACTGTAAACAAAAATCAGAATGTTCTGTGGAGAATACAAAGCTGCACACCTGAATCAAATCAAAACATGACGGCCATGATTTTATTATGTTAAAATCAACACATTTATCAAATTCACATTAAATTGTCAATAGTTATTTTATATACATTAGTCTATTGCACATATCATTAAAAAAGTCTAAGCAGCCAAGTAACATGAAATCCCTACTTCCTGTTCAAAATATACATAATAAAACAGCTGTGCAACACTTTGGGTCACAACTCCATATGGTGGCAGCATGCACCACAGTAAACATCTATGTTCCACATGGTCAGGCAGTAACAGTGGGTGCTTATGGGAAATGCAGTTTACAGTAGCTAGGAGAGAGCCAGTGTTTGTAAAATGAGTGTTTCTGTTGAACCCTGGGAATCCTATGATCAGCTTTTCACATTTGCGGGTTCAGACTGAGCGCCAGACTGGGCTAATGTTCGTCTTTCTCTCTGCCTTTCTTTTCCTTCTCATCTTGCAGGGCGGTTCCCATCTTCTTTATGAGCACAGACAGGACCTTGTCCAGGGGGTCCATCACCCCTCGCTGGAGCCACTTGGGAATTGTAGTCCTGGCGTGATGGAAGCCAAGCTTCTGCAGAATGTAGTCCACTCCCACTGGGTCAATCTTCCTCCCGGTCCAGGAAATCAACCTTTAGAGAACAAATGAGTGACTGCCGGGTTTTTCCGGAAACTGCGGGGAACAGCATTGGGATGGCTAACACAAGGCTGCAGGCTAACACAGCAGGATGAATTGAGAAATCTACCAAAACATTCCGTCTTACGGAGAAATGCGTCCAAAATAATTGGGAGGTTTAATACTGGCAAGTCAATCACAAGACCTTAATCAATTGAGCATGCATTTCACCTCCCGAAGAGGAGATTGAAGGGATCCCCCCCAAAAAAACAAAGAACAACTGAAAGAGGCTGCAGAAAAAGCCTGGAAAGGCATCACAAAAGAAGAATGCAACAGTTTGGTAATGTCAATGGGTCGCAGGTTTGATGCAGCTATTGCAAGCAAGGAATATGCAATATTAAGTGTTATTTACTTTCATTTACTAAAATACCAATACCTTTGCTCCCCCAAGATTGTGTGGTGGTTTGATACCCAAGGTGCTATGTTCTAAGTAGTTTAACACATCTAGGTGTAAATACCAGGAAATAAAAGCTGGTGTATTTGCACATATACGCATGTATGAGGGTGGGCGGTATGTAAAATATTTGCACATACATAAAGTACACATGTATGAGTATTGGTGGTATGTCGTATATTTGCACATATACGCATGGATGAAGGTTTGTGGTCTCCAGCAAGGGGCGCTCACCTGAGCGTGGGTTCCAGGTGCCAGGTGTTGCACATGAACTCCCTCCAATCCACCGTGGTGTAGTTGATGGCATCCTCCTTGTCTTTGTCTTTGTCTTTGTCTTTGTCCTTGTCGGTAGAGTTGTGGTCGTGGGCGGCAGTGGGACTCTTCTGGCCGGGACGGGCTGAGAAGATCCGCGGGGCAAAGAGAGCTGCGCAAGACCAGCCAGATTCAAGATCGACTCACTCGCCCTGGACTCACTCACTCGCCCTGGACTCACTCACTCGCTCGCCCTGGACTCACTCACTCGCCCTGGACTCACTCACTCGCCCTGGACTCACTCACTCGCCCTGGACTCACTCACTCGCCCTGGACTCACTCACTCGCCCTGGACTCACTCACTCGCCCTGGACTCACTCACTCGCCCTGGACTCACTCACTCGCCCTGGACGCACTCACTCGCCCTGGACTCACTCACTCGCCCTGGACTCACTCACTCGCCCTGGACTCACTCACTCGCCCTGGACTCACTCACTCGCCCTGGACTCACTCACTCGCCCTGGACTCACTCACTCGCCCTGGACTCACTCACTCGCCCTGGACTCACTCACTCAGTTTTCTATGTGTATTTGTTTTACTGAGGGGATTTGGCCTCACCTTTCTCCTTCTCCTTCAGGTAGGCTGACACGAGGTCGTGGAGGAACATGATGAGCTCGGCATCCATGGTAACACAGATGTGGTCAGTGAACTCTGTCACCACACTGCACTCCACCTTGGGCTTGCTGCTGGAGTCTGTAGGAGAGCACAGAATGAGAGCAAGAGCCAGTGAGAGCGAGAGCGAGAGAGAGAGCGAGAGCGAGAGATACTTTGTCTTGGTGGCAGTCATGTGAGAAAAGGCAGTCTCGCACAGATACGTGGAGTGGAAAGGCAACAATACCTTCACTGCCACTTCGCTGAGCTGCGGGTATTCAGCAGCACATGACAGCCAGAATTCAGATCATGAAAGTCGGCCGAAACGCGACTGTAGACCAGAATCACAAGTCAGTTCCAAAAGTTTATCCTGCATCACAGGTGGCAGATCACTATTCTCGGGATTGGCAAATGGATCTCGGACCCATTGTTTCTCTGAGAGATGCGTACTTCTCGAAATGACGCAGAGTTTCAGTAAGGTGTTGAACGATGATAGCTGTCACCAGACCCAGACAGACACCTTCAACATCAGCTAGGGATGATAGACAGTCAAACATGTCGTAAACACCCCGGTTGACCCTGTCGCTCCAGACTGACAGTTTTTTTTTTTAAAGGCCATGATTTTTATCATTGGCCTGGAAGGCATTGCATGACTTCCCTTGGATAGACAAGTTGAGGGCATTTAAATGCTGCAAAATGTCAGAGAGGTAAGCTAACTTAACTACCCAGGACTCATTACGCAGATGCTCAGCCAGACTAGATTTTTTACTATCCAAGAATGCTCCGATCTCATGCCTCAACTCGAACACTCGGCTTACCACCTTACCCCGAGACAGCCAGCGGACCTCGGCGTGCAGGAGGAGATGCGTGTGTTCGGCGCCCATCTCTTCACATAGAGATGTGAACATCCTGGAGTTAGATGCATGGGCTCTAATGTAGTTCACGCATCGGACCACTTGATCCAAGACCTCGTGTAGCTCTGGGGGTAGACGCTTTGAGGCAAGCACCTCTTGGTGTATTATGCAGTGCGTTGCCTGGACCGAAGGTGCTACTGCTTTCACCCGAGTAACAACGCCGTTGTGCCTCCCTGTCATAGCTGACAGAAATGGAACAGAGCACGTAACCTCTCTCGGGCGGGAGAGCTTCACGTTAGAGAATGTTGGACGGGCGACGTAGGGACGGGGGCGTGCCGAGCAGAGTCGCGATCATAGACAGTAAAAGAAATGGAATTTTGAGTGGAGGAAGGGCAGGATTCAGGGGACCGGCAGCGACCTCTCCACGGACCGGCACCGGTCCGCGGCCCATAGATTGAGAAACGATGACCTAGCAATCAGCAACCCTGAAGAAGTCAGTAGTGAAAGAGGGAGAAAGAAGCATAAAGCTAGGCTACTGAAAGAGACTCCAGAAACGCTCAGAGCAGATACCAATGGTACTGTCATGATTCAAGGATCTGAATTAAAATTACAGCAGTTTGAGACTAACTTGAAAACATGAAGTTGAAAAGAAGAAATCCTCTGTGCCCTATAAAGCCACATCTGCTACCAGTGTGACCGTACCAGCCTCCCTGACACACACAGTGCCCAGCCCTGCCCAGCCCTGCCCAGCCAGCCTCCTCCAGCACACTCACAGCCACACACAGCCCTGCCATACCCCGAACACCGCTGTCTGTACAGCACATCCAGGACTGCCTATCCCTCCTAGAGGTAGAATTAATCGAAATGAGAGCATAAACTGTCAGAGACAAACAGTATTCAGAGACTCACAACTGAATTTACCCAATTCAATGAGGGAACCTGGACAAAAATGGGACAACTAGAAGAGAGCACAACTGATCTCCGTAAGGAAAATGAGGCCCTAAGGGAACTGAGGGAATTAAAGGAGGGCCTGGAGCAGAGAGACACACAGATCCTCAGAGACGAGCTGCTCAGTGTGATAGCCCTCAGAATCCGTGCAGACCACAGACTGCACATCACAGACTGAGAGCAGCCAGGCAGAGCCACAGGCCAGCCCCAAGCCCAGCACCGCCCCCCCTCAGGACCCCAGCCCTCCCGACAGAGCTACACCCAGCACCACAGGGAACCAGCCCCCGAAAACCGCCATACTCATCGACTCTAATGGCAAGTTCCTGCAGCACAGACAGATGTTCCCCACACACAGGGTAGGGAAATTCTGGCGTCCCACTATTGACACAGCACACAAACTCCTTTGTCGTTCCTGACTAGATGAGCCAGATAACATTATCATACACACGAGTACAAATGACCCGTGTTCTCAGGGAGAGAGGGCGTCACAGGCAGTGACAAAGGTGGCCCACGCAGGGAGTTCCCCACAGCCAACATCACCACCTCCACTTTACTGCCTCGGAAAGACGTCCCTTCTGAACTAGGACGCACAGCCCACCCATCACAGAGGACGAATCCACCCAGCAGAGCCCCGCCCAGCCAACCCAACCCAACGCAGAGGAGCCCCCACCCAACAGAGCCCCGCCCAGCACAGCATACCCATCTCAGAGGAGGCCCCCACCCCACACAGCCTGGCCTGGAGACAACACATCTGGCACAGCCTACTACAGTGGAGCACAGCACAACAGAGTGCAGGTCACAGCACCCCCTAACACACAGTCCACCTACACTCAGGTACTGTCTGGTAAGAACCACCCAGATTCTCCAGACTATGGAGAGGTAAAAAAGAAAACCAACATATATGTGGCTAAAATTAAACAAAAACCCCATTAACTGTAATAATGACATTTGTGCAGCCTACATTCCCCCTTTAGAATCACCATACTTCGATGACAATTTATTTGAAATTCTCCATTCGGAGATCAGGCATTACCAGGCCCAGGGTAATGTCCTACTGATCGGAGATTTAAATTCCAGAACAGGATCAGAGAATGATATTGTGGATTCTGCTGGCAACAGCCACATTTTCAGAACATACTCGGTCTACCTTAACCCCACCACTACCCAAGGAAACAGTCTTGATTATACTGCAAACAAAAATGGCAAAGAGTTAGTGCACTTCTGTCGATCCTTAGGTCTGTACATGCTTAATGGAAGGATCAGAGGGCACTCTTTAGGGAGGTTCACTTGTTGTTCAGCTCTTGGGGCTAGTGTAGTCGATTATGCAATCACTGACATGGACCCCTCCTTCATTAGTGCATTCACTGTCAGACCACAGTCACCACTTTCTGATCACTGTCAGATAAATGTATACTTAAAAAGAAATGGACAAAAGATAGCCAAAGAACCCGAGCCCTGCAAAACATTTCAGTTGAACAAAACGTTTAAATGGGCTCATGACATTGATGTAAAAATTTTAACGGCAATCAGTTCACCAGAGACTACTAACCTTATTAACAACTTTCTCTCAAAAACATTCCAACCAAACCAATCTGGTATAAATATGGCTGTAACCCAAATTAACAAAATATATTATAAATCAGCCAACAAAGCAGGTCTCAAAAACAAAAGTCAGAAATCTGGCCTGAGACCCCAAAAAGAAACGTGGTTTGATGAGGACTGTAGAAGTGTCAGAAAAAAATTAAGACACTTGTCCAACCAAAAACACCATGAACCACACAATTTGGAAAATCGTCAAAACTACACTGAAACACTGAGAGAATATAAAAAGATTTTAATTTAAATGTAAATGTAATCATTATAATCAAACCCTCAGAGAAATTGAGGATTCTATTGAAAAAAATCTGTTCTGGGAACAATGGAACAAATTGAGCAACAGGAGCACACAAAATCTGGCTGTACAAGACTGTAATACCTGGAAAACACATTTTGAAAGCATCACCAAACAATCTCAATTTGGAACAGAACAAAATCAAAGAAAAAATAAAAATCCTAGAATCAACTATCAAAAACAATCAGAACCCACTTGACTACCAAATCTCAATTAAAGAATTAGAAGACCAAATTAAAAAACTTAAACCGAGAAAAGTTGTGGGCATGACAGCATCAAGACAGAGATGCTTAAACACAGCACCGCTGAGCTGCAGCTGGCCCTGCTGAAATTGTTCAATCTCGTATTCCAAGCTGGCTGCTTCCCTGAGAACTGAAGCTGGGGGCTTATTTCCCCAATACACTAGAGTGGAGACAAATTAGACCCAAATAACTACAGAGGCATTTGTGTAAACAGTAATCTGGGGAAGGTTTTCTGCAGTATTATTAACGCCCGAACACCCTAATTAATCAACATGTACACCAATTGAATTATTGATTTTAAAAAAGCATCTTGTGTATGTACATGTGATTTCTTAGTTTTTTATTTTTAATAAATTAGCAAAAATTAAAAAAAAAACTTCTTTCATGTTGTCATTATGGGGTGTTGTGTGTAGAATTTTGAGGAAAAAAATGAATTTATTCCATTTTGGAATAAGGCTGTAACATAACAAAATGTGGGAAAAGTGAAGCGCTGTGAACACTTTCCGGATGCACTGTACATGTGTATGTATATGCATGTGCATGTATATGTGTGTATATATATGTATATATAAAGAATTATTATTGTGTTAATTATTATCCTGTTTTATATGTAATCATATTACTGTGTTGTTTTCATCTGTTTAACATGTTCCTTGCCATGCTTTGGCAATACAAATGCAAATTTTGTCATGCCAATAAAGCAATTTGAATTTGAATTTGAATTTGAATTGAGTGAGCGTGAGAGTGAGAGTGAGAGAGCGAGAGAGAGAGTGAGAGTGAGAGTGAGAGAGTGAGAGAGTGAGAGAGAGAGCAAGAGAGTAAGAGCGAGAGTGAGAGTGAGAGAGAGAGAGAGAGAGTGAGAGCAAGAGAGAGAGCGAGAGAGAGAGAACAAGAGTGAGAGCGAGAGTGTGCGTGTTACCGGTCAGCAAAGGCTCTTCCGGGTCCTGCACATGGATGGACTTGAAGTCAAGTTGCATTCTGGGAAGGGCGAAGATAGTCTCGGTCTCGTGGTTGTAGCTGGACGACCCCCGGAAGCCACTGAGCAGGCTGGAGCTCTTTGCGGCCGCTCCGCTCTCGGGGTTGTTGGCGTCCACGTTCCGAAGGAGGTTCAGCTCTTAAGAAGGAGGACACTGCAGTTAATACAGCAGAATTTGGGGGCATCCAGGATAAACAGATTTTTTTCATCCTCGTCAAAGCAAATAATTTACACTGTAATAACCTTGCGGGTGACACCGAGATTTGACGATCTTATTCTGTAATTCCTGCTGTAGTATCCAAAACCCAAAAGAGATTTGCTGAACAGCTTACTGCCTGCAAGTCCTTCACTGAAGAACAATGAACACAAAGTCTTGAATCTTTAAAGCCACTTTGGCCCATCTGAACAGATATTCAGTGACTTGCAAAGACAAGTGTAGAAAACTGAGCAGCATGAAGCATTGGCTGGCTGGATGGAGAATGTATAGGGAATGGATGGGGAATGTATAGAGAATGGATGGGGAATGGATGGCGAGTGAAAACGTTGCGTACCTTCGTTCCTCATGGCAGTGACGTAGTTGAACCACTCTTTCACGCTGGCCACTCCGTGGGGCGGGTTCTCATGCCGCCGGCGGGTGATCTTGGTGATGGTTGCCATGGGGCTCTCCAGGGCCCCACAGGGCTTAGTGACCATGGTATTGTGGCCCAGATGGAAGTCCAGAGTCTGCACGATGTAGGTCGAGTCGTCACTGGAACCTGCAAGGGCATGCATTTCACGTCCTCAAGAGGAGATTCAAGGGAAAAACCCCCCAAAACCAACAACTAAAAAAGGCTGCAGTAATTGCCTGGAAAAGCATCACAGAAAAAGAATGGTGGTGTCAATGGGTCAGAGGCTTGATGCAGTTATGGCAAGCAAGGGATATGCTACCAAATATTAAGTGGTTTTGAAGTTAGATGTTTTGCTGAAAAACCATTATTTGCTCGTATCATCTTGCCGTCAGTTCCATCCATCCATTATCTGAACCCGCTTATCCTGAACAGGGTCGCAGGGGGGCTGGAGCCTATCCCAGCATACATTGGGCGAAAGGCAGGAATACACCCTGGACAGGTCGCCAGTCCATCACAGGGCACACACACCATTCACTCACACACTCATACCTACGGGCAATTTAGACTCTCCAATCAGCCTAACCTGCATGTCTTTGGACTGTGGGAGGAAACCGGAGTACCCGGAGGAAACCCACGCAGACACGGGGAGAACATGCAAACTCCGCACAGAGAGGCCCCGGCCGACGGGGATTCGAACCCAGGACCTCCTTGCTGTGAGGCGGCAGTGCTACCCACTGCACCATCCGTGCCGCCTCGCCGTCAGTTGTTGACAAATATTTAGTTTTGTTATTCCTGGCCATTCGAATGAATGCGACCGAGATGTGCTTGGTGGTGCTCATTTAGATGCGAGTAACAGGCTTGGTAAATCAGAAGGGACAATTGTTTTTGACAGTGTAATCCTGTATTGTGTAAAGTGTATGGACAGCTAGCATGGAACGTGTCTTTGAGCGTATGTGGAATTACCACATTCAGTACGATTTAGTATGATTTTGTTTGTTTCTGTTATGATTGTAAATAAACTGAGAACATGCATCGGCTGGACTGAACCGCTTTCAGACGTGGTATTGGAAAGCTAATACAACTGTTGTGCATTACAACAAGTCTTCAAAATCTTTATTGAATATGAAAAAAAAAATCCAGAACAACAGATAGAATAAATGGTTAGTAGTTGGCAATGTAGATGTGTAAAGAACGGCTTCTTTAAATCGACTCTCGGCAATCACTAAGTGGGGGTGGGGCGAACGGACATATTTCGGAACGATTTAACAACCCAATTAGTAGCTCAAAAAGACCTCTAGCTGTTGAATGATGTGTGCTGTGTTAGGGTTGGAGTGAAAAGCCACATGATGGTAGATTTTCAGGAACAGGGCTGGTTACCACTGCCTTGGAATGAAAGCCAGTGCTAACAGGATGGTACCCAGGCAACCCACACACTCACCATCCTCCAGGATCTTCTGTGCCTCGGTCCAGAAGGCGATGTTGGGCTCCTCCAGGTGGAACAGGGCCCAGGACTTGGAGCGGAAGTTGGGTCCGTGGAAGCAGGCCAGGGTCATGTGATTGCCATGGAGACTCATGGAGCCCCCTAGCTGCACGGCATCCTCGGGGAGAGGCATCTGGAAGAGGGAGATATGGCACCCGGCGACCACTTTCAGCACGTCGGGCCAGTGGCGGTGGTGGGCAGCGTCCATGTCTGAAACACGGGACAGACCATGTGACTCGTAGTCGAGGAAACTCAGTTGTCAATAGAACCCCACCCTAGAAAGGACTGAACACAATGGGCATAGTAATCCTATTGGCCATAAAGTTCCCTTGAGTGGTTGACATGACAGGATTAACAGGATGTTGTTAAATGGCGGAACTTGCATCCTTTCTAGCGTAACCATCCAGTGACAACCAAAAAACCCCCCCGTGGAACCTCAGTAAACTCAACCACAGGGGCGCTGATGCTTACAGAGCTCGGCGGAGCCTTTCTCAATGTTGACGATAGGAGCTTTGGGGGGCATGTAGTGAACAGGACCCCAGGTGGAGAGGGCTCTCTTGCTGGTGTCAAACTGCTGGGTGAAGAACTCCTGCAGCTTCATGCCGATCTTGATGAGGTCCGGCGTGGTTGAGCGTGAGATGATCACCTGGAAGATGTCCCACTGCAGGTCACCGTGGACGAAGATCTCGCTGCAGGAGGAGAGCAGAAAGCTCTTACTACTGAGAAGGACCATGAACCATGACTAATTCCAAATGCTAAAACTATGGGACTCTACCAAAGATATATCCATTGTGTATGATAGCTCTTTATGGGTTTGGGACAGGTGTAGGATAGCTCTTTACGGGTTTGGGACAGGTGTAGGATAAGACTTTAGGGTTTGGGACAGGTATAGGATAGCTCTTTACGGGTTTGGGAGAAGTGTAAGATAGCTCTTTAAGGGTGTAGGATAGCTCTTTAGGGGTTGGATGGATGCATGGTATCTCTAAGGTTTGAGATGGGTGTAGGATAGCTCTTTAGGGGTTGGATGGATGCATGGTATCTCTAAGGTTTGAGATGGGTGTAGGATATCTCTTTAGGGGTTTGGGATGGGTGTAGAATCTCCATTTAGGTGTTTGTGACGGGAATAGAATATCTCTTTCGGGGTTTGGGACAAGTGTAGGATAGGACTTTAGGGTTTGGGACAGGTGCAGGATAGCTCTTTACAGGTTTGGGACAGGTGCAGGATAGCTCTTTACAGGTTTGGGACAGGTGTAGGATAAGACTTTAGGGTTTGGGACAGGTGTAGGATAGCTCTTTACAGGTTTGGGACAGGTGTAGGATAGCTCTTTACAGGTTTAGGACAGGTGTAGGATAGCTCTTTACAGGTTCGGGACAGGTGTAGGATAGCTCTTTACAGGTTCGGGAGTAATACCTTTTCTCGGACAGGCTGGCCTCCGCAGTGCTGCACAGGCTGACCTTCCACTCGTCCTGCAGCTGCAGGTCTGCGTTGCTGAACACGCCCATCAGAATGCTGGAGCCCATGTAGTCTACGCGCGCCTCCGTGGAGCCCATGGTGATCTGGATTTTGTGGCTGGGCTGCTGGTTTGGGTGCTCCGAGATGTGAGCTGGAACAACGGGGAAAAAAAAAGGCTTTGGTGGGAAAACTGTCCCACGGAGGGAACCAGGGGCAGGAATCTGGGACGGGGAGAGAGTGTTTAACTGGAACTTACACACCATCTCCAGCGTGTTGACGTCAATGTTTCCTCCCACCACTCCGCCTTTGGAATCCAGCTTGGAGCGGCCCAGGCCCACAGACATGCTGATCTCCCGGTCCCGGTTGCTGCCCACAGACAGCCGGCCCTGGCTCTTGAGACCACTGGTGGTCCAGCTGGAGGAAAAGCAGCCATTTTTAATGGCGTGTTGATGCCCTGTAGTGAGACTGCTTTGCTTTTGGCAACCAAAACCCCGGACCTGAGTGAGGTAGCCACGGGGACCAGCCAACCATGGGCCAAATGAGAATAACATCTGGGGAAAGGCGAGTTTGGAGTTTTCATTTTGGGGAGAACCATCACTTTTGTATGGTTAATGGTTAAACCAGGGGATTTTCACATCTGAAAACTAGCGGTGCTTTTCCAGGGGGGGTTTTTTGCTTACGTGTTGTTGCCCATGACGTTGCTCATGTTCATCTGCACGTTGAGCTGTTTGAGGTTGATGGCGAACACCACCAGCGTCTCCCATGGTGACCCCTGCTGGCTGCTGGCCTTGTTGTTCTTGTTGAAGGACGGAGTTGATGTCTTAGTGACTGAGTCTGGAACAGAAGCAGAAGGTGAAGCCCTAATGTACACACTCGCTAGCTCGCACACCCACTAACACAGTGTGGTGTGTGTAGTAGCTCACCTCTACGTGGCACGGAGGAATCAGACACACTCCTGCAGCGGGAGGGGGCAGGAGACTTCAGATGGGCCAGCCCCCCCGGGGACATGGAGGCAGGGGGGTGGTCGGTGAAGACGCTGGGGGAGGGGGGCATGTGCTGGAAGGAGCAGGACTGGGAGGACTGGGAGGACTGGTCCCAGCCCCGCCAGCCAGCCCTACGAGATGCCTCTGGGGACAGGTGCTGAGCCATGCTCTCCACAGAGTCTGGCGTGGCAGGCCCCGACGCTGAGCATGATGGGAAAGAATAACACAAGTATAACATACAGCCTGAGGTGTGTGCTTGTGTGTTTGTGTGTGCGTGTGTGTATTTGTGTGTACATGTTTGTGTGTGTGTGTGTGTGTGTGTGTGTGTGTGTGTGTGTGTGTGTGTGAGCGTATTTATCTCTGTGTGTAAGAGTGCATAGTCTCACCAGGCAGGTTGATGGTCTGGTCTCCCAGGAACAGTCTACGGGCGATGCTGCGGCGGTACCAGGCACGGGGGAAGGCCAGGATCTCACTGAGCCTCCGCATGTCATACTTAAAGGAGGCCGAGCCAATGTCACACACCGCTGGGGAGAGAGGAGAGAGCACACAAGTTCACACAAGTTCGCACAAATTCGCACAAATTCGCACAAATTTGCACGCACGCACACATACACCCACGTGTGTGAATGTGTCCTAACGGAGAGTGGTGTGCCCTAAGGGAGAGCGATGCGTCCTAAGGGAGAACGATGAGCCCCAAGGGAGAACGATGAGCCCCAAGGGAGAGTGATGAGCCCTAAGGGAGAGTGATGAGCCTTAAGGGAGAGTGGTGAGCCCTAAGGAAGAGTGGTGAGCCCTAAGGGAGAGAGATGAGCCCTAAGGGAGAGAGATTTAGGCCCGGTACCGGAGATGTTGATGAGGGTGGTGTCCATCTTGCCACCCTTCCCAGGGATGAAGCTCTCGGTGAAGGTGGGCCAGCCAGTGCGGCGCATGCGGGACAGGCTGACTTTCACAAATTCCAGGTTAATGCTGAGAGAGTCCTTCCGCCCCGTCACAGAGGGGGGCTCCTCATCGACCGTGCCTAGCAACCCAAAATTACACATCACGCACTGCGCCTAGCAACCCAAAATCACATATCACCCACTGCATGTATCAACACCATTATCACATATCACTATAACATAAAAGCAATGCTCTGGACTGTCAAATAAAAGGATTATCAGTTTAGAGCCTAAAGCAGTGCTGACTCATGGTCCTGGAGAGACGCAGGGTGTGGCTAGTTTTTATTTTCACCTTAAAATTCAGACCCAAGAAACTAGGTGAGGGGAGGTAACTGTGCAATCAACTGCTTTCATTGATGAATTATGAATTAAGTGCTGGGTTACAACAAAACGAGGGTATCTGACCCCGCCCTAAAGCTTCTGACCCCTCGTGTCCCAGGTTCGAGGGGCTCCTTACCCAGAGGCCCGGATGCAGAGGGCAGGCCGCTGACGGCGGACTTCTGCTTCCCAGCTCCGTAGGGGTGGAACACGAAGAGCGAGAAGTCCGACATGCAGGCGCTGAAGCTCAGGCCTGACGAGTTGGCGGAGGGGCCGCTCAGATCCGACTGGCTGCTGCTGTGCCGGGACCGCCCCAGGGGACTGCCCAATCCGGGAGAGGGACCTGGGTGGAACAGCCAACGGCATTCAGACCTGATCACCCTCAGCCAATGGCATTAAGCCAGACTAGATCACATGGAGACGATGGCTTTCAGACCTGATCACCCTGCTGCAAATGGCATTAAGCCAGATTAGATAACATGGAACCAATGGCATTAAGCAAAACTTAAGTTAGGGGCTCAGTCAGACTTCAGCCAACTGTTTGAGCCATTGGCCGGCTGAATCCATCACTAAGCATGTGCTGTTACCTCTGAGAGGTTTGTGATTTTGAGTTTGAGTTTGAGGCCAGTACCCTTGCCGGTGGAGGCTCGAAGCAGATTATGGGTGAGGGGCGATGCAGTGCAGCCCGGGGCGGGGCCCTCAGGGGGGTGGCAGGGGACCGGGGTCTCCAGGTCCCCCCGGTTGGAGGAGAACACCAGGTCCAGAGATGGCAGCTTCAGCATACATTCCACCCGCGACATGGGCAGGCAGCTAAAGCGGATCTGAGAGGGCTGGAGAGAGAGACATTACATTACATTAATGGCATTTGGCAGACGCTCTTATCCAGAGTGACGTACAGTTAATTAGATTAAGCAGTGCTTAATGCAGGGTTAAGGGCCTTGCTCAAGGGCCCAACGGCTGTGCGGATCTTATTGTGGCTACACTGGGGATCGAACCACGACCTTGCGGGTCCCAGTCATGTGCCTTATCCACTACTCTACCGGCCGCCCCGAGACGGCAGGGGAGAGAGGGAGTAAGAGAAGGAGAGAGAGAGGGTGGGGCAGAGAGAGATGGAAAGGGGGAGAGAGAGAGAGAGAGGTAGTACATCATACATTACAGTTCTGGACAGTTTGGGGCAAGTTTGGGACAAACTGGGGCAGTTAGGGACAGTTTGGAGGACGCTGGGGTAGTCTGGGGGTAATTTAGGGTAGGTACCTGCACGCGTACGTACACCACCACGTCCACGGGGAAGGAGGAGTAGGCGGAGGTGGAGGAGGACACCAGGGAGGTGTTGGACTCCTCCAGAGGATCCACAGTGTCAAACTGCCCCATGTCCTCATCCTGGGAGTTAATGCCTGAGCCAATGGGAACACAGTTAGGAAAACAACATACTCCGTTACTCTCTCACAAACACTCTGTTACTCTCTCACACACGCAGTTAATCTCTCACTCTCACACACACATACACATACTGGTGTAGTTGCGGTCCACTGGGGTGATGGGGATGGTTTCCAGGGCTTTCTCCAGGAAGTCGAGCAGGCAGGGGCTGATGACCATCTCCTCCGGCAAGGTCTGCAGGGCCACCCAGGCATACAGCTTGGCTGTCTTTACCCCACCGCTGCCCTTCCCTTTGGCTGCAGTCAAAGCACAGGATGCTAACAGTTACACTAAGTCTAAATGTAATGTAATGTAAAGGATAAGCTTACGACTATGCTCACAGCTAACAGTTATGATAACGGCTATGCTAACTGTAATGCTAATGCTAACACGAATGGATATATTAATAGTTATGCTAACAGTTCACCCACAGAACAAATTCAATTCAAATTGCTCAGAAAGACCAGCCAGCTCCCAGGAACATAGAAACAGTTTTCTCTCTGTCAGGATTTTACATCACAACCCACAAGTGGGCCAAAAGACGGTGGCTCAAAAAAGCATAGAGCAGTTGATTTAAGCAGGTTCAATTGTTCTGATTAGATTATTTAACACATGCATCGCCCCACGCCCATAAGGACGGTTAAAGGAAGTGTAGTTAATTTGTTCATTAAGTGTGTCGGCTCTTGGAAAGGTGGGAAGCACTGTATGTGTGAACAGGTTTATTTCACAGCAACATCTACGGGGCACTGCATGCGCAGCAGAATCTGTGTGGGTGTGGATCACATAAAACACAGTCATGCATGCAGACGTGCAGCACAGCCGGAATGCGACAGGGCATTACGGAGAGAGGCAGGCATGCAGCATGCAGGTGAGCATGCGTCCGTTTCGTGGGTCACAGTACCTGAGGGTATAGGTGGGGGAGGGGGAGGAAGCAGGGTGCTACTCCTGCTTTGGGCTGGATGTGGGGGATTTGCTGGGATGTCTTTCATACCAAACAGCTTGGACTCTTTGGAGAGGGTCCTGGGCAAGGAGGACCCCCGCGACGCGTTGGGTGACTCAGTCTTCAGGGTCTTGGAGTTGTAGTGCAGCTGCGCTCGAGAAACGAAAGTTTCATCTGTCAACCGCCAACTTTATCACAATCCCAAAAGACATTATATCACATTTTATTTTGTTTTTATCCAAAGCAACGTACACTATGCACATACCAAAGGTGAATAGAGCTACAGAACAGGTTGGATAGGGTAGAATTCACAAAGATTCAGTTGTACAGCCATGAACATTCTAGTCTAGTACACATGGTAAATTTAATGCAGTAAGCAACGACAGTACCAGGATAAACAAAAATGCAACAGTCCTAGATTAAAATACAAAGTACGAATGGGCAAAAAAATTGAGGCATGTGATACGTCTTGGAATTGTAGAGCAGCTGCGTTTAAGAAACAAAAAATGTCATCTGTCAACCAACAACTTTACAATAATCCCAAAAATCACACAACAAATGTGGCTGTTAAGCAGGTACTGAAGAGCCAAATCCTGTACTATCAACAACAACAGACACCACGTTGGAAGCTAAAACCTGGGGTGGTGAAACGGGCAGAGAAGACCAGCACCTTGACGTCCACGCCAGGAATGTAGAAGACGGTGGTCTCGGAGTCACTGGATTTGGTCTGGAGGGAGGAGGGCACTTTCTTCCCCGCCAGCAGGTGAGCACTGGAGGAGCAGGTTGGTTGGAGCTTCTTCTTCTTTGGTGGAGACTCCTGGTCCAGACTCCGCAAGCTGCGGTCACAGCTCCTGCAAGGGGGATGAATGAACAAACAAAAAGTAATGAATATAAAAGCTCTGTGTTAGAATTAGAATTCAACTGCAGGACAATGCCTCAGTGCTTTAGTGGTTTTATTATGAAAGCATGTTTCACTTGAAAAGATCAAATAAATCAAAATCGGAGAACATTGTTAATCTGTCATAATATGGTTGGGAGTCTTTTGGGTACAGTGTATTAGGTGTTCCCCACAGGCCTCTCCTGGGAAGAGTGTATTAGGTGTTCCCCACAGGCCTCTCCTGGGAACAGTGTATTAGGTGTTCCCCATGGGGCTCTCCTGGGAACAGTGTATTAGGTGTTCCCCACAGGCCTCTCCTGGGAACAGTATATTAGTTATTCCCCATGGGGCTCTCCAGGGAACAGTGTATTAGGTGTTCCCCATGGGGCTCTACAGGGCTGCTTGTGTGTACAGTGTAATAGTTCTTACCTTCTCAGGGAGACGTCGTCATGCTCGGCCTGTTGGGTTGTGGGATGCAGCACGCATTTGCCGCTGTCAATCTCCACGCGCACGTCCAGCTCGAAGTCGATGTTCCTCTCGGTGGCGGAGCTGACGATGCTCCGGCCTGCCGGCGTCCCGGGCCAACGCTCGCTGAAGAGCTGGCTGACCGCCGCAAAACCAGACGATTTCTTACGGGACGTTTGCCTGGGGAGGGGAGCGACTGGGTCAGCTGGGGCAGCACACGCAGACACAGGAGGTAAATCTAGTTTTGAGAACCATATTGGTAGGCAACAGTACACTAGTACATGTCTCCAGCAACAACAACCATGCCACACTGGCTATGAGCTAAGCCGGGGGCAGCCAACCTGAGTCCTGGAACACTGTGGGGTCTCAAGGGTTTCGTTGCTACCCGGCACTTAAATTGATCAATTTACCCTTTCAGTCGCAAGAGTGACATACCTTTTCAACTAATAAAAATGACTGCTATACTATTGGTTCAAGCCCCTATTAAAACCCTACTAAATGTTCTCAACTTTCTCAACTAAAGCCAAAACCCCTTGGGCTTTGTATTGAAAGGGTTGTAGCAGTCAATTACACAATTAAGTCACCTCAGCTGGGGTTTTTGGTCAAAAGTGGTTGTTGTGTTTAAGGTGAAAACAAAAACCAGCACCCCCTGTGGCTCTCCAGGACCAGGGTTGGCCACCGTTGTGGTAAGCTAAGGAGAAGTTACTCACATGGGCCTCCTGTAGTAGCAAGGCGGCCTCTCCCTGTCAAACTCCTCCTCCTTATCAGAGTCGTCGGAGGAGGAGAGGGAGCTGTCGTCACGGCGGCTGTCCTCGTGCTGGAAGGGAAGGCTGGGTGAGAAGACGTGGGGGGTCGTGGGGGAACCGAACACTGAGCATGCGCCGTCACTAACGGACGGGAAATGGCGGGGTGGCGGATCGGCGCTGACACACAACAGCTCCATTTCTGTCTCCTCCGGGAACTTTGGCCAGGACATGGAAGAGCGCAAAACAACAAGTGTTATGGCACCGACACCACAACATGGCAAACTGACAGCACTCTCTGGCAGATATCAACCCTCTTTACTGGGCGGGGGTCACAACCCCGGGGGTCTCTGTCCAATTATGGGAGGACCGCACCCGACCTGAGCACTCCGAGCACAAATGTACTGGGATCAACAGCTTTAGAGAATTAAAGAATAGGAGGGGATCGCTTTGCGTAGTTGACATTTTTTAACTGAGTGTTAATTAAATGTGAACATATTTGTGTTAATTAGCAGTAGATATCTGTGTTAAATTGTGTAGATATGTGTTGATTAGTGTAAATGTCAGTGCTAATTAGTGTAGATATCTGCCAGGAGTCATACTCCAAATGCTGTAAACCCGTCACCAGCCTCATGCACGTTCCCTGGAGAGGACAGAAGTGTTGAGATGAAGAAGAGATGAAATGAGCGAGAAATGAAGTGATGACAGACATCAAGGTTTCCACTAGACCTTCGCCATGGAAACTGAGACAGAAGGACAGACGTCAGCAGGATGACACATAGAAGGACAGACAGACATCCGAAGATACGCCCCGCTTCCCCCCTTGCAACCATCGAGCTATGCAAAATGCCACCATCACTACATCCTGACCTATCACTGAGCACCTCATCACGATCTTGATGATTGCCTCCACCAATGAGAAAGGACAACAATGCAGCCCAGTTAAAACAAGCAGAGACTGAGCCAAGATCAAAGAGCACAGGTTAAAAGCTGCTGCATGCTGCAGGCCCGGTAGTGAGGGGAAGGAAGAGTGAGTGGTTCAGTGGGTTGGGCCGGGGTTAAGCAGTGATATAGAGGTCTAGCTGCCGTGTACACATCAGCTGAGACCAGAACTCTCTGTGCCAGGCTGCGGGAGCCCAACTCCCCTCCACACAGTGTCGGCATTACAGTACAGACCCGCAAATCCTAAACTCCAAGAGAAGATCTATGGCACCTTGCAGGTATGCTGGGATTCTGATAAAAAGTTGGACATGCGTCGTATGCCTTTAACTCAGCATCTCCAGGTCGTACGGATCTAATCTTCATAACTTTATACACATATTACCCACTCATGCGGAGTGATATGGACTTCACAGTTTCACATTACACATTACAGTAAACTTTTGTAAAGTACGGTGGCCTTAGAATCTTCTCTTAGAATTTCTATTTACTGGCAAATCAGGATTTCCCCATTAGTATACATGTATTAGTGAAGAGAGGCATTTTAGATTTTCATTTGTTGGTTCATTTTTACAAATACCTTGAAACACATTTCTCCTGGACTGACTGGGAGGTTTGGCATATCCGAACCCAGATTATTAATCTTTATTGAATGAAAGAAATTCAGAAAATTACCCCAAAAATGAAAAGAATGATGAAGCAGTGTGCAAAAGACAATAGGACACTGGAGTGATTAGAGAGTCATTATGGTGATGTAGACCAGGGGTGGTCAATCATGTGCCATGGAGGGCCGAAAGTGTGTAGGTTTTCATTCAAACCAATCACTACTCCAGAAGTGCCCTCCTCTCTGGGTGAAGGTATGTTCATTAGTTAAATAAGCAGGCATTGTGATTGGTTGGAATGAAAACCTACATACTCTCAGCCCTCCATGGTACATGATTAGCCACCACTGATGTAGACCTGTCTTTGAGTATTATAGATCAATCAGAGGGGGAATTATGCTTTCTGAACCTTCAGGAGGAATCAAAAAGGCAATTCACAAAAACAAGCATCACAAATGTACATATACCGTAACTCAATTAACACTACAACTGTCAAGGTGGTAAATGTAAACAAGTTAATTACTGAGTGCTCTACCACAAATGTGCAGTCCATGCTCAGGGCACACCAAGTTTACAGTACTGTAAAACTTTACTGTATTTAGTCTACAGTAGTTTTTACATTATGCATAATTTTGTGCTGAGAAAAAAGATTTTCAGAAGGAATAAGTCTGGAGTACACAGAAGCAATATTAACCCTTTCACGGTGCAAAAAAAGGCGGATGCATTTCTATGCTACTAAGTCTTCATCAGTTATGAAAAAGGTATATGAAAATATACCTAGTGTTATATTATCCTAACAACATACTGCATTAGCATTATGTGTGCACAAAAGCGTTGAGATAACAGTTAACAGCCCTGCAGTTGTAGTGTTACTGAATGTGATTGTGTGTGTGTGAGTGTGTGTGTGTGTAAAAGTTGCAGCGCTACTGAGTGGAAACAGGAAACCACTGGAGCCTGTCCCACAAGAACACACACACACACATCAAAGGAGCAATGTCACAGGAAACACTGAATTAAACAACGCTACTGCATTTACGCCACAAAACAACACCGCAAATCCAATGAATTTATACTATAGAACAACAGAGCAAATCTATTCAATTGCATTCACATCTTCTGCAAATTCAGAAATGTACCATAACGTATAAACTGAAAACCTATAGCAAAATAGAATGACCATTTTCCGAATAGACTCTTTGCTGGAAGAAATGAAAATGAGTGATAATGAAAGGAGTATCCATCCATCACTGTATCCATGGAAACAGCACAGACGGGTGTATGGTACCGTGTCCTGGATGTTGAAGGTGACTCTGGGTCCGGGGGATGATGCTTCCACTCGCACGTCTGGAAGATCGTCAACATCCCCGATTCTAGAGCTGAGGATCAGATAAAGCATCATATCCAGACAGAAGCATAATAATCCCAACACAACAGCCAGTTCTATACAGTTGTATATGCACATACATCTGATATACCCCTACATATGTGATATTCTAACCCATAGAAATGGCTTCACATAATTCGGGTGAATCAGTAACATCTCACACCTTTACTAGTGCATCGCCATCACATGGACTGAAATGAGTAAAACACACACACAGACACATGCACACGTAGGCGCACACATACACGAAGAAACACACGTACACACGTGCGCACACACGCGCGTGCACGCAGACACACACGCATGCACGCACAGACACACACGCACGCACAGACACACGTGCACGTACAGACACACGCGTGCACGCACAGACACACGCGCACGCAGACACACGCGTGCACGCACAGACACACGTGCACGCAGACACACACGTGCACGCACAGACACACGTGCACGCAGACACACGTGCACGCACAGACACACGTGCACGCACAGACACACACATGCACGCACAGACACACACGTGCACGCACAGACACACACGTGCACGCAGACACACACGTGCACGCACAGACACACACGTGCACGCACAGACACACGTGCACGCAGACACACGTGCACGCAGACACACGTGCACGCAGACACACACAGACACACACGTGCATGCATAGACACACATGCGCACGCACAGACACATGTGCACGCACAGACACACACGTGCACACAGATACACTCGTGCACGAACAGACACACGTGCACGCACAGACACACACACTCTGCAGTGTTCTTACCTGGCCCGCTCCAGTCTCTTGGGTGGAGCTCTTCCTGTAGCAGAGATGCTCTTGGAGCGGTTATAACTGGGCTTGTACCCCAGACCCCACTTGTCTTTTAACGAGGCCGCCTGTTAAGGGAACAAAAATCAGCTGCTACTCAGGAGCCAATCACAATTCAATCTGTTACCCTACAAGTGACTGCAAATCACAACTCACCAATCTATTACCCTACAAGTGACAGCAAATCACAACTCAATCTATTACCCTACGTGACAGCAAATCACAACTCACCAATCTATTACCCTACATGTGACAGCAAATCACAACTCACCAATCTGTTACCCTACATGTGACAGCAAATCACAACTCACCAATCTATTACCCTACATGTGACAGCAAATCACAACTCACCAATCTATTACCCTACATGTGACAGCAAATCACAACTCACCAATCTATTACCCTACATGTGACAGCAAATCACAACTCACCAATCTGTTACCCTACATGTGACAGCAAATCACAACTCACCAATCTATTACCCTACATGTGACAGCAAATCACAACTCACCAATCTGTTACCCTACATGTGACAGCAAATCACAACTCACCAATCTATTACCCTACATGTGACAGCAAATCACAACTCACCAATCTGTTACCCTACATGTGACAGCAAATCACAACTCACCAATCTATTACCCTACATGTGACAGCAAATCACAACTCACCAATCTGTTACCCTACAGGTCTTTCTCACCCTCATACTGGATCTGCGGAGCTTCTTCCGCACGTCTCTCCTGATGTCGTTCACCGCCACAGACTCCAGCTGCTGGTACCGCTGGATCTCCTGGTTAATGGTGCCTTCACTCGCCCCCAGTTTCCTGGAGGAAAGAGTAAGTGACTGTGAGCGAGAGAGAGTGTGTGTATGTGACAAAGAGAGACAGAGTCTATAAATGTGCATTTGTGTGCGTGTGGGAGACAGAAAAAGTGCATGTGTGTGCGTTTTTCTAATGCTGAGTTTTATATGTTTTAAAAGCTTTAAGAATTATAAGTATGTTTCTGATATATTGAGGCATTGTGCAAAACTGCTGTGTGAAGACAAGCTTCTGCTAGGCAGGGTTTGACATCTGTGAGTCTTCCCCTTTCAGACTGCAACATGTATCCTAACATTTGATATCGGGAAGCTGAGTTTCAATGTTTGTGTGTGTCCGCATGTGCACATGTGTGAGTGAGAGAGTGTGTGAGCGAGTGTGCGTCGGAATGTGTCCACATGTCATAGTAAGGACCAATGAAAATCCTCAACCCTTACTTGAGGTCGTCGATGACCTTGGCCTGTTCGTTCAGCTCACGGATGTCCACCAGTCGCTTAGAAAACTTGCGCCCGCGCGAATCCACAGTCTGGCTTCCCGCCAAAACCTGCCGCCGGTGGTCTATGGGCTCCTGTTGGGGGGTTGGGAGATCTGGTTAAACCCCAAACTGCCCCCGGCGCACTCTGCCCCCCTAATAGCTGCCCCCACATGCAAATCAAACCCCGTCACCACCAGGACAGGAACAGTGCCACACCAAGAGAGTTCACACTAAGAAAGTTCCACCTTTGAATTACAGTAAGAGAACGCATTGCTGTGCAAACTCTGTACAGAATTAAATTAGCGTCATGAACAACAGAGGATCATTCCCATTTAAATTCCACTGTGATATCAAATAACCCCCCCCACCCCTCAAATTCAATTTCCTCACAACACACAGTACACCCTGTGAGGGGAAAAAAACGGAACCCAAAAACCCCCAAAGCCCTGGAAACGCAGCTGTAACTGCCGAGTGACAGGCCCTCTTCGGCTCTCAGCTCCTGGAGCTGATTCACTCTCTCTGTTTCTGCTTTCACAAAATGGCCGCCCTTGGATGTCACTCGGCAGTTGGAGCTGTGATGAGAACCAGTGTAGGGAGGTGACTGGACAGGACAGGACAAGCGGACATTGATTGGTGGCTCCGGGTGGATTTCTGGCTACATACACAGCCCCAGGAGAGGGGCCTGTTGTCCCGCATCACCCCCGCCTTAGACAGGGCCCTCTCCGGATCGGCGAACACGTTCAGGTACTCAGCCGGGATGGGGGAGCGTGGAGAACATGGAGTCTTTGGGCTAAGGCCCAGCAGGTGGTTAACCAGACGCCTCTTAAATGTGATTCTAGGGCTGCAGTCCCCCTCTACGGGCTGTAAACAACGAGGCTAGTATCAGGTTAAACACAGCACCTTAAACAGGCTAGTATCAGGTTAAACACAGCACCTAAGCAGGCTAGTATCAGGTTAAACACAGCACCTAAGCAGGCTAGTATCAGGTTAAACACAGCACCTAAGCAGGCTAGTATCAGGTTAAACACAGCACCTTAAACAGGCTAGTATCAGGCTCAACACAGCACCTTAAACAGGCTAGTATCAGGTTAAACACAGCACCTAAGCAGGCTAGTATCAGGTTAAACACAGCACCTAAGCAGGCTAGTATCAGGTTAAACACAGCGCCTAAGCAGGCTAGCATCAGGCTCAACACATCACCTTAAACAGGCTAACACCAGGTTAAACACAACACCTAAACAGGCTAGAATCAAGCTAAACACAACACCTTAAACAGGCTAGCATCAGGTTAAACACAGCACCTAAACAGGTTAGCGTTAGGCTAAACACAGCACATTAAACAGGCTAGTACCAGGCTAAACTCAGCACCTAAACAGGCTAGCATCAGGTTAAACACAGCACCTAAACAGGCTAGCATCAGGTTAAACACAGCACCAAAACAGATTAGTGTTAGGCTAAACACAGCACCTTAAACATGCTAGCATCAGGCTCAACACAGCACATGAAGCACACAGGACCTTAAACACACATCCCATAACTCTGATTCCCTTGTTACAAGACACAAAAAAATTGTAGGAAAAGATGTAGGGAAACAAAAGAACTGTACCTTTATTCAGGATTATTCTAAAATACTTATCTGTAAACTACAAGGAGCCCAGTTTCCACACATCCACATCAGCCACATATATGCTGGCAGATTTTATTTGGTTTCAAGGTTTTCTATCATGACCTAGTTGTGCACGTTAACGTGAATGCATTTTGTGGTTTTTGAATCCTAGAATGCGATCAAAGTTGGCCGTTTCCTTGGGAGATGATTCGATCTTTTGCATCCTTGGTAACCACAGCAAAGCTTACAGTTGGAAAACTACATGAATCAACACATACTCAATGTGGCACTTTGAGAAACACATTGGGCGAAACCATAGTCATGGTGCCTCGTAAGAGCCACAGGAAAGGCTTACATCTCATCGTCATCGGGAAAAGGCATCCCCAAAGGGTGAAAAGTGACATACCTGAGTTCCCCAGCAATCAATAACCTCACGGTGGAGATGTATTAAGATGTAAACACCCAGGAGATGCAGACTATAGGAGCTTCTCCAACATGGTGAGAACAATAGATGAGCTGTAGCCCCTGTCGAGTTGACCCCTGTCGACTTCACCCCTGTCGACTCCACCCGTCGAGTTCACCTGTGGAGTTGACCCTGTGAAAGCCGTGTGGGAGGACTCACCACGTGGACGATGGGGGACATGGTGTCAGGGTCGTCCTCATCCGATAGGTCGGCCTTGTTGACAGAGTTGAGGTCGGCGATGTCGTCCGCGTCTTCCTCCCCCGTCAGCGAGGTCAGCGTGTTCCCCAGGGCGTTCAGCCGCTTGCCGATGTTGGGATCCATGTGAACATCGATACCGCACATCTTCCACAAGACGTTCAGAGTCCAGGTCCCCGCACTGCTGCTCTCTGTGACACACACACACACACACACACACACACACACACACACACACACACACACACACACACACACACACACACACACACACACACACACACACACACACACACACACACACACACACACACAAAGTTGTAACTGAGGCATCCTCCTCACACACCGGTGCCACCTAATGGCAGAGCAGCTCTCTGAAAGCTGCAGACGAGCCTATAATGGCCTGAAGGCACTCACCTACAGAAGACTGGCCTGTGGTTCTGGAGCACACTTCATAGGTTCCGTCTGGGACAACACCTTCAAAACACAGGACAAATTCACACCACTGCCATAGCTGCCACACTGCAGAACCAACGCAGCCCCAGCAGACGTAACTGTCCCAGGATACCCATCACACTCCCATCCTGCAGGGCTCAGCAGACATCAGTACCCTCAATATTATAAAACAATGCTAAAAATGACAATAACACTACTATTAATATTAGCCCTACAGTTTCACCACAGGTATTTTAATTAATGTCGAGGACAAAGGGCACTTTGCATTAATTCACACAAACACAACGACATAGTGGCAAAAATATTCAGACTTCAATTGACAAATTCAAATATATTTTAATTTCCATGAGTAACTGTATGCCGCTTGTAAGGGTACAATAGTCATCCTTGTCGCCACTTGTGGTGCTCGGTAAAACAATAACTGGTATTTTTAAATATAGCTCAATCTTCAGCCAGTAGTCCAAAATGGTGGATCAGGCTGTCCATTTAGATCAATTACACCCTCTACTGGTGAAGCGCAGACGCAGCAGGCAGGCGGGACCCTTACAGGCGTTCATGACTAGCTCGCCCCGCACTTCTGGCTTCCAGTCATCCCAGGTGCGCTCGAAGCCCTCGGCGAAGCGAAGGCAGAAGTTCTTGAAGTGGCCCTTACTGACCAGCGACTCCGACGAGCAGGCAGTGATCAGCGTGCTCTCGATCGTCAGGACCAGGGCGGAGCCTGTGTCAAAATCCAGGCTGTGATTGGCCTGGGAAAGGGGGGGGCGGGGGTCAAACAGACACCAAAACAGGGTCAACGTTTGAGGCCGTCCCCACAGTTAGGTAAAAATGTAAAGTGTAGGAGTGGATAAGAGTAGATTGCAGGTTACTTTTCTTGCACATTTTGCTTCACAGCTGGGTATACTGTTGCGTTCCATAACTGGAAAATGTCCTTTCTATGGAAATAAGGGATAAAACTGTAATTCCTTTCTTTAGCGCAATTTTCAAATGTATTTATCAGTACTGTAAAAAACACCAACCTCTGTGCAGTACCCGAGTCAATACAAATTTAATTGGAATAAAATAATCGGATTTATCATTGAATTTTGGTTAATGCTAGGGTCTCAGTACTGGGCTAAAAATCTGAATTACTTCCAATTAAATTTTGCTTCAGTTCGAGCCCCTACCACACCGCACACCAAGCATCATACAGCTTTCCTTCCACATCCGTCTGGCAGCGGTTTGCCACAGCAACACTACAACAACACCAACTTTATTCATTCAGACTTGCTAAAAACCGTAGAGGCATTTAAGCACCAAGGCTAAGAAGCTAAGATCTGCTGTTAGCATTAGCATTCCAACTCTGTCCAAGGCTAATAGCTGCTAGCTGTTAGCAATAGTGTTAGTGTTCCAACCCTGGCCAAGGCTAATAGCTGCTAGCTGTTAGCATTAGCATAAACTCTTGAGCATGACTCTGGCCAAGGCTAATAGCAGCTAGCTGTTAGCATTAGCATGAACCCTAGCAAGGCTAACCCTACCTGAGTAGTGCAGGTGATGGGCAGGCAGATGCCCAGGTCATTGACGGTGAGCTGCAGGAACAGGGTGCTGAAGGCCTGGGCCGAGGTCTGCTGGATACCAGGCAGCTTGTCCACCACCTCCTTGGTGGCCATGTGGATGTCCTTGTTCAAGGCCAGACGCTGCTCGTTCCAGTTGTCGTACGCAGCCTTGTAGTTCAGCCAGAAGAGCACCGCTGCAATGAGGGGCAAAATTCTATTTAATTCAAATTTTACATTTTACATTTTTGTCATTTGGCAGACGCTTTTAATCCAAAGCGACTTACAAGTGCATAGGTTCTACCACAAGTCAAAGCATCACAACCAGAACTAGGGAAATACACATGGAATGCTGTTGTAAACATATAGTCGTCATCATAAGTGCAAATTTTTTTTTTTTTTTGGGGGGGGGGGGGTTAGACAAGGATAGGGGTATCAGAAAGGGGGGGGGGGGGCAGGGGAAATCAGGGGGGAGGACTAAGGTAGAGTTTGAAAAGGTGTGTTTTGAGTCTGCGTCGAAATAGGGGGAGGGATTCTGCTATCTTGACAGTGGTAGGCAAGTCATTCCACCACTGAGGAACCAGAACGTAAAACAGGCGTGAACGTGCAGCTCGACCGCCAGGTGCTCGTAGAGAGGGAACCATAAGGCAACCAGAGCTGGCAGACCGGAGTGGTCTAGCTGGGGAGTAGGGAGTGATCAGGGATTGTATGTAAGGTGGAGCAGCCTGAAATGCCAACACTAGGGCCTTGAATCGGATGCGTGCGGCAATAGGAAGCCAGTGGATGAGCCGACCTGGGCTGACTGGTGATCAGGCGGATCAAATTAGATTTTATTTGTATAAATTTGTATCAAACAATCAAGTTGTAAATGTAGATGGAAATAACAGAAATGTGTTCTGTGTTAACTGCCAGCTGTTCATACTCATCTGCAGAGCCTAAAAATGAACAGGAACGAGGCCCATGGGCACAATTTTAGGGGGTGGGTACCTCTGTCAAAGGCCACAGGCTGGGCAAAGACGATTGGCCGGTTCAGGGTGATGAGCACGGCCTCTTTATCGGAGGAGCCACTGATCTCCTCCTGCAGGGCGTTTCTCAGGCCGATGCGCGTGCGGAAGTATGCCACCTGGTGGAAGTCCGAGCCGGCCTCCTCGTACACCTGTTAACGCACGCACAGCTGTTAATGCACAAACACACACACACACGCACACACACGCGCACACACGCACATCTCTGTTAACACACAGCCACAAAGTCAGGTTCTCTGGCAAAATGTAGAAATGTAGGCCCTCTACCCATATTCGAGTCTAACTAGTGATTCCCTAGCTTATCGTGGGCCTCTAGCCATACACCAGTGTAACTGCAGTTAGACATCCCGCCCTTTACACCTCAGCTGATCTGCACTGAGCAGCTTGGCACAAATAGCTAGCCAGGTAATGGTATACTTGTAATAAAACAATACAGCACAAGGCAACACAATAATCAAACAAACCATTCATCCTTCATCAGTGCAGTTACTTTAGAAAAACACTTTTTTTAAGACCGAAAAATGCACTAGATGTAGAGGTGATAAACTCTTGTGACGTGTGCAGTGTGCTAACTCTCCCTGTCTGAGACCACCTGGCTCAGCCCACCTGGTGCTTGACGATCTGACCCAGGGCCAGGTTCAGGTCCACCTGGCACTTCCCGAACAGCTTCAGGTAGCTGCTGCTGCCAGGCTGAGCCTTGCACTGGATGCGATTGGAGAGCTCCAGCTCGATCAGGCCCGTCTCAAAACGCACCGCTCTCATGGAGGGCGTGGTGGCGGTCATCTGGATGCCCTGCACATCCGAGGAGAAAGGCGTGAACTTCAGACTTTCCTTCACCAAGGAGGCTTCAACGAGTCCCATGAGTTTCAGCGAGTCTCCACCTTAAACATGACTTTCAGCGAGTCTCCACCTTAAACATGACTTTCAGCGAGTCCTACCTTAAATGTGAGGTTAAGTGAATACAGGAGGATCTTGGGCTTGTCACCGTCTGTGGAAAGGTCATGCTCGTTCCACAGTGGGATGGGCTGCTCTCCTCCTGTGTGTACACACACACACACACACACACACACACACGCAAACACACACCTGTGCTTAACTACGTCTCACTATTAAAGTACTCATTATTTTCCTCCAGGCAAAAGATGACAACAAATGTTGACCAAAACAGGCTGGTGCAATGGATCCAAGGTGTAAAAGGCATTTCAGAAGAGAAATGTGGTGCTCCTACCTGAGACTTTCTGGATCACCTCGTTCACCTCCTTCATGAACACCTTCTGCAGGAACACCAGGTGGTTCAGGAGGTCAGTGGTCAGGTTGTGCTCAAACGAGCCGATCTGTAAGGAGAGGAAGGTGAGGTAAACTATCGCTGGCCAACGACCCAAATGGCAGGAAGAAGAGAGTTTTGAGACTCCCATGAATACCAAAGCTCCTGTGGGCAGTCTACCAACTATTTAACAAACCAAAATTAAATCAAGTTACATTTTGTAGCTGACCAAGCCCTGCTCTCTTGTCCCTATCGGCCATCTACCAAAAAGCCCCCCCAAGTCATCACCTCGGCAACGCAGCGCAGGTAGTTGCCCTGGAGATAGTTGCCCTGCTTGGTGGGAAATTCGTCGGGGCCCCAGCCCTGGTCGGAGTGGCTGTCGTGGTCCTCCATGATGTACTCCCCCGACATGGTGACGGGGGGGAGAGTGAGGCTGGCCGACGGCTGCATGGTGGACGTGTCGACCGGCGACACCTTCGACTGGAAGCGCAGCTTGTGATTGGGCAGCTCAAAGGTGAAACTAGTCTGAGCACCTGTGCAAACAAGGAGAGGAGACACAGGTGAGGGCCACAGGCGTGCAAACGAGGACAGGAGACACAGGTGAGGGCCACAGGCGTACAAACGAGGAGAGGAGACACAGGTGAGGGCCACAGGCGTACAAACGAGGAGAGGAGACACAGGTGAGGGCCACAGGCATACAAACGAGGACAGGAGACACAGGTGAGGGCCACAGGCGTACAAACGAGGACAGGAGACACAGGTGAGGGCCACAGGCGTACAAACGAGGAGAGGAGACATAGGTGAGTTGATACCGTGTATCATCAGTCACTCACAGATCTGAACCAATGACATAGTCAGTGACTAGCAGATCATAGACTATCCTTCATGAGGTTCATGAGGTCTTACTCTCCCAGTCAGAGCAGATTGTGAAAGCAGATTGGAGAACTGGAACAGCTGACCACAAAAGAGTATACCACGTCCTGATTGGTTCTAAGAAAGAGGAGTGTCCTGCGTCCCGAATGGCTTTATGGAAGAGGAGTGTCCTGATTGGCTGTAAAAGCTCACCCGTCATGCCGTGGCTCCTCATGCGGCCCATCTTGTACTCGGCCTTGAGCGAGGGCAGCAGCGCCGCCCCGATGGTGATGCCGTCCATCATGGCGCTGAACTTGAGCACGATGGGCTTCTTCTCCAGGCCCTCGGGCAGCTGGGGGAACTCCGCCTCCACCGGCGTCTGCGTCACACTGGAGGAGGTCTTATCCGAGGCCAGGGGCGTGGCTGTGTCCTCTCTGCTGGGCGGGGGCCTGAGAGGGAGGGAGAGAGAGAGAGAGAGAGGGAGAGAAAGAGAAAGAGAGAGTGAAAGAGAGGGAGAGAGAGAGAAAGAGAGAGGGAGAGGGAGAGAGAGAAAGAGAGAGTGAAAGAGAGGGAGAGAGAGAGAGAAAGAGAGAGCGAAAGAGAGGGAGAGGGAGAGGGAGAGAGAAAGAGAAAGAGAGAGAGTGAAAGAAGTAGAGGGGGAGAGAGAGACCCAAAGAAGACCTCATTAGTTACTCTCACAGTTTGAAACTGTCGTTAAATATGCAATGTTATTTCTTTCCTCGCAGACACTTTTCCATCCACAGCTGAGCTTGCTTTTACAATACAAGTTAAAACAAAAGAAAAAAACATATAAAACAAACAATACAAGAGAAATTTTCAAGTCAACAAGAACTGCACCCCTGATCTGCAGGGGAATGATGCATTCACATGAATGTTAACCGTGGGGCTAACGTGACTCTGTTCTGTTAAAGGGCAGCCCAATTAAGGGTCCTCCAAACCTGAGACTTACGCGGCGGAGGGCTGGCGGATCAGGTCGGAGATCTGCTTGGAGAGCTGGTGTGAGCTGCGGACCATCATGCTGTGCAGCGTGGCGGGGTGCTGGGGGATGTTGATGATGATGGCGCCCACCTTGAACACAGCCGCGTTGTTGGTCTTCAGGCCGCGCTGGGCGCTATATAGTGCCTGGGACTTGGCGATGTTGCACTTTACAACCGTTCTGTAACAGACGAAACCTGGTCATCCACACGTACCTCACACTGCTCTCGAGAGTACTCTCTAACACAACGCAGGCAGTTAACACTCCAGGGCCAATTTTTCAGCCAAAATTGGCGTGGCACATTCGAACAAGCGCGGTGACGGACGTATTAGGAATAATCAGCAAGCATTAACCACATGGGAGTGTACAAATTCACCGTCAGGCAAACGTTTCAGCGTAACTTAGGAACACAGTCACTGATACACACAAGCACAGAGAGGTCAGACAAAGACTACAGCACAGGGCTCATGGGATAGCATTCAGACACCGCGGTACACGTGTGATCTACTCCAGTCATCGTGTGGCTGATTACGTATTCTGTTGAATTTACTAAAGTTCACGCAATTAACGAGGGTTGAATTGTGCATGAAATTTCTCTGCCTCTAGAGAGTAGGCGTAAACCGAGGCGCAAGACAGAAACACAGATCTGGGCTTCGAAGATGTAATCTTTGCAACAAGAATCACACTATTTAAACCCCCAGAGCAAGAAATAATCAAACGGATTATTAATAATAAATATTAATGAATGATTGGAGCGAAGCAATAATTAAGGCTGGGTGTTTGTCACAGAAATATTTACAAAATAATGAGCACGATGGGCTTTCGATGAGATATTGGTTAATTAAATTAAGCTACATCTCATGCGAAGCAGTGGGAAGTGACTGAAATAGTTTTTAAAAAGTGTTGCCGTTAGTAAAAAAAAAAATAGGAGTAGGCTAAATGCAATGATATGCTGCTTTTAATCACTTTTGTCCATGGCGGAGAGCGTGTTTGTTCGGATTAGTTTTCCTCCAAGACAATAGCGGAAAAGAAATGGATTTAAAGGGACTGCCAAAAAAAAGAAAATCCAACTTCTGTGACAAACACAGCCATACAAAGAATTACGCTTCTGGGAGAAATAAAAGATGTACTGGTACCTCCCACACAACGGTCCCATTCTATCTCGGCAATAGTGAAGCTCATTGCAATGTTACATCTCGCCTTTAATTGAAACACCGGTTTTAACTGTGCTGTTTAAGATCTGTCTCTTTCGCAAAAATGCGGTTTCTAGGCAGTCCCATTCGCTGAGTGCATAATGAGCTGTAGCCTTTGTAAATAAGACGTTAATTTCAGGCAGACTGCGACTGCGGCAATATGCTCTCATCAGGCCGCATTTTGCGCTGTGAGCTTCATGTACGTAAATACGGCCCCGAGAGTTCTTCCTCCCTCAGTGAGTTCTCCGCGTTCACCCTTCACCCGCATACTTCCACACCTGCATTACCTGCACTGCCCAGCAGAGGTCAGAACAGTGTTCTTCCACCAGCTCTGTTTCAGACACACAACTTTGTGGTATGTACAGAGAGCAGGGGCTGTGTTGGTCACTGATTGGATAATTCTAAGGTAGCAAACATGTTGTATTCTGTGCACGGGTGACACTGGCCTGGGACCATCGCAGCGCTTCCTGTTCATTGGTCAGAGAGCTTAATTACTGGATCAATCAGACAGCACACAGTCTGACAACCTCTCTCTGCACCACAGCTAACATTGAGCTACACGCAGCGAAACGCATTAAATGAGACTGAACAACAAACTGTGACCTCAACCAAAAACTGTGCCCCCCCCCTGCCCCCATGATCCCAGGCCTTATGCTGCACACCCTTCCCCGGGTGCAGTCAGTCAAGGCCTGGAGGGACAGTCCAGGTAAGGCTAGGGCAAAGCACAGGGGACATGACACAGGCCAGGTGAAACTCCAGGGTCAAGGGTCAAGGGTACATTGGGCACAAAGCTGGTGCTGCCAACTCAAACACAGAAAGCAAGCGGTACACCCAGAGCACTGCGGCACAGCTAGCAGGGGTCAGGGGTCAGGGGTCAGGCCCTGTCATGCAGGGAGCAGTTCACATACAGAAACTCTTGTTTGGCTGTGCTGGTGGGAGACGTGGGGAAGTCCTCCAGCCTATGCGAGGAGATTGAAGAGAAAAAGGCAAGAAGTAAAGAAGGAAAAACAAACAAAAAAAGAGCAAATGAGGAATAAGCATGGTGCAGAAACGGGTACAGAAACAGTATCCAGCCCAAAATACAGTCCCCATTCTTTAAGAAATCACCCACACTCAGACAGCAGAGAAGGTGGTGAGTGTAAGGGAGTCCTTGTTCAAGAGGAAAGGTCTGCTTTTGTCAAGCACTGGCAGGTTACAGCTTGGATATGCTTGCAGTAACATGGGATTGTAAGAAATTATTTCAGCTTGGGACCTGGATTTAGCCAAGCTGTACAGGATATGCACGTTTCCAAAAGGGTCAAATGCTCCTAACGTGCCCCTGGGGCACTTTTCACAGAACAGCTTCTGGTGTCCTTTTGATGGCAAGTCAGGTCACATCAGAAGTTTGGGTTATTTCTCAGGTAAGAAAATGTTCTCAGAAGGGCAAGGCTGGCTTGTTCCTGTAACTGTGGCTGCAGTGCATTCTGGGTTATGCTCACATTAAAGAGATTGTAGCTTATTTTATGAAAATATAAAAACAGATTGCTCCATTTGTCATTTTAGAATTACACTGACAAAAACGCGTGAGAAATAAAAACAATTGAAAAATGAAAATGGGATTATTGCTCATAACCCAGGTTATCAAAGCAGGACACAATCAAATTAAGCACCAGCTTTCGGTAATAAACCACTCGCATAATTAAAGGCTTGCAAAGTGAGAGGAAATTCAAAATGTACAGGACAGCCTGCTCAAAAGGAAAAGCACAACATAAACTAATTAACATACGGGATTTCACACTAAGCTGCCTATAGTCACATGACCCGAGAGTAGGCGGGGGTGGGAGATACTCACTGTATGTTCGGGGTGATGCCCTCTAGCAGGACGATGTTGACCCCCCCAATGTGAGCAGAAGCACACGTCTCCGTCATCTTCTGGTGCAGTATGTCTACGAGAGGGAGGGGGGCATTAGACCTCCGGCAGCATGGGGCCGTGTGTGTGTGTCAAACATTAGCGCACAGGTGAAGTAACAGGGAACTACAATGAGCCTCTTTTCCTTGCTATTTTTCCTGCTCCTAGCTTCACCCACCAGGAGCAGTTAGGAAAATAAGTGAAGACGGGGAATTAAGAGAAACGTGAATTCGGCAATTGGAATGTCCTTGCTCTTTCAAACGTCAGTTACAGATGTAGATGGGCGGCAAGACTTAACTTCTACTTCTAGCTCCCAGTAGGAACATTTAAGGGGTTGGAATGTGCTAAAAGATGCCAGAACGCAATCTATTTCCAGGTCAGGACCAAAAAGAAAAAGGCAAAGAGGCTAAAATAAGGGATTGGGATGGAGGGAGGAGCCGCTGGTCTTCACCGCTCACCCTTCATCTTCTCCTTGAGGGTGAAGCTGCCGTGGATCTTCTTCAGCTCGGCCTCCATGGTGAGGCCCCCGATGTCGGCCTCCAGGTGCGTGCGGCTCACCATGCCCACGCCGAACACGATGAGCGTGACGTGCTGGGGCTCTGCGTTCACCAGGCTGCGGCGCCGCGCCGGCCTGCTGGGGCTGCAGGGGTCCTGCTCGTTCTCAAACACCACCCTGCAGGGGGGCTCCGAGGGGCTGCGGCCGCCCTCTGCACGCACACACACACACACACGCACGCGCACGCACGCACACACACACGCACGCACACACACACGCACGCACACACACACGCACGCACACACACACGCACGCACACACGCACGCACACACACACGTGCGGGACAAACACATTCACACACGCGGGACAAACACATTCACACACACACGCACGCGCGTGCACGCACACGCACACGGGACAAACACATTCACACACGCAGGCACACACATGCAGGCAGGCAGGCACGCACACACACACACACACACACGCAGGACAAACACATTCACAAACACAGGCACACATATGCACACACACACGCACAGGACAAACGCACACACGCACATGCAGAACAACACATTCATGCATGCAGGCAGACAGGGAGAAAAGAGCAAACCGATAACAGTCTGATAAAAAGCCCACCCTGAAGGTAAGGCCCTACCCATCAGCCCCAGCCTGTGAGGCCCAAACCATAATCATAATCCCTGGCGGTAAGGCTGTACCCATAATCCCCGCAGTAAGGCCATACCCATATAGGGATGTGTACCGAGAGCCGGTATTTTTTGGTACCGGTTCCTAATTGGTCGGTACCAGAGTACCGCTAAAGATTCTGGACAAATGATACTGTTTTCGGTATTTTTCAAGAGTCTACCTAACCGTCGTGTAATTATGACGCAGCGCCCCGTTGATTTCTCTAGTAGTCAATATGTCGGCCGTAAGAGCTAAGCGCTCCAAGGTATGGGCTCACTTCATCAAACTCAATGAATCCTCGGCTCAATGCAATACATGCAAGAAAGTAGTTGCGTCAAAGGGAGGTAACACCAGCAACATCATGAAACACTTGCAGTCTACCCATAGCATAAAGCTGAAGGAGTGCGGCGTGTTAAACAACGCATCTAAAGTTAGCAACCCGGGAGACGCTAACAACACCGTGCCCAGGCAGACTCCGACAGTGTTTCTTCATCAAGTCACGGTGAGTGTATGAATCATTAAAGGGGAAGTGAAATACTAGATTAAGTTGGCATAATTTACAAGATTGATTCCCAATATATACATCCTTAAAGGTTTAAGACTGCCAGTAAAGCTGGATTAAAAATAGTAAGTAATTACCCTTTTTTATAACATGCGCAGCGCCATTTTATCCGAGTGTATAGCGTGACGTCACTGTCCAGAGCGATCTCGGCTGCTGCCAGAGAAAGTAAATATGTTGCTTTTCCTTAACAAAAACTGTTAGGGCTAAATGCGTCAGGAGAAGCGCCTCCCCTACACTGTTCTGTTTACATGTATGTGTCTGTTGGGTTGAACATGTAGGCAAGGGCTTTGGTCATCTCCCTAGGTTTTTTTATTTTATTTCATCTATTCTGAGAAGCATTTGTAATTTTAAGTTAAGCTTCTGTTCTGTTGAAGCATTATCACATTGACAGTTACCTTTAAGGCTGTATGGAGCTGCCTGCTCGTTTTTTTGACATACCTCGCACTGCTGACTTGCTAAGGGCCTAAAAGGCAGGTGCTGTAAGTTGTTTAATGATGTTGCTGGTGTTACCCCCCTTGTGGTAATAAAAAACGATTGAATCTTTTACCATCTTACAACGTCTTTATTTTATACACTAAATTACACGCCGTGGTATCGTTAAGAGTATCAATAAATACCGGCACCGATAAGGAGTATCGGTATTGGTATCGGTATCAATAAAATTCTAACGATACACATCCCTATACCCATAACCCCCTGCCCGTGAGGGCCTACCCATAAACCCCGGCGGTAAGGCCGTACCTGAGAGGCAGTTCTCGGGGGATCCCTTCTCCAGGATGCCGGTGGGGTCCGAGATGAGCGAGTAGAAGTTGAGCAGCTTGTACATGTTCTGCCAGCACTCGGCCGAGGGCTCGCTCTGCTCCGACACCGTGATGGAGTCCGAGTCGTCCATCTGGATGGTCATGTGATCGGCCACGTCCCGCGAGCCCTTCCGCGACACCCTGGAGGTGCGGCGCTCCGAGCGGCCCAGCGAGGCGCGTCCGCGCGGCTCCTTGCGGCCCAGCGTGTCCATGGCGACGGCCGCGCCGCGCTTCTTCTGCGCGCCCGCGCGGTTGGCTCCGTTCAGGCTGCCGCGGGAGCTGCGGCTGAAGTCGGACGAGCGGAAGTGGCGGTGCCCTCGGGCCTTGAAGGTGGGCGTGGGGGAGGCCGACCCGGCCATGTAGCGGTTCAGCTTGATGTCGTTCTGCTTGGCCTTGATGTCGTCGATCATGGTGCTGAACTGGTGGATGAGGCGCACCAGCGCCATGTCCACGTGCTGGCTGATGGACTGGCAGGAGATGGTGAAGTCGCAGTGGAAGGTGTTGTAGTGGCGGCGGTTGAGGTTGTGGAAGGACAGGGCGCTGGTGGAGTTCTGCGGCGTGCTCATGGACTTCTCCATCACCACGGCATTAAGGCTGAACGTCTCGATCATCAGGGCCGGCTTGAACTCCAGGGGGGGCAGGTTGACCATTCCCTGCCTGAACAAAGAACAGCACAAACAACCTCTGAAAACAACCGCACTCCAGGCCCCAGCCTACTGCGGGACCAACCAACTGAGCTGATCCCAAACCTCCACAACCTTACACCAACATGAATCAAAGTTCTCGGACAGATCGTACCTCCTGGACCGTTTATTCTTCCTGTCCTTGGACGTGTCTGAATCCACAATATCCGCGCGAAGGCACTCCAGGGTCCCCGAGAAAGAGAGGTGCTCCCCAAAATACATTCGGTAACTTAAGGGGGTGGCGTCCTGGGACTGGATCCCCGTGTGGCTCAGGAGGGGTTTAAACACCACCTGCAGAAGAGGACGGAGCACGGTCAGCAGAACTGTGGGCTTAGCTACAGGACAGGACACCAACAAGGGAACCCTCAACTGTGCAAGTCTAGGCCTGCTTCAGTTGAAACAACCAAGGTTAGCTACATACTCAGGCTATATAATTTGCTTATCAATTTGGCTATGTCCTGGTTGTGATACTTAGTGTTGTTGATTATAGAAATTATATAAAGCTGTTAATCTAAGCTTTTAGCAACTGTGCAAATCCAGGCCTGCCGCAGGGCTGGACACCCAAGGGCTCCCTCAGTTGTACAGGTCAGGGCCCGCTTCATTACTGTTCACCCGAGGGCACCCTCAGTTGTACAGGTCAGGGCCCGCTTCATTACTGTTCACCCGAGGGCACCCTCAGTTGTACAGGTCAGGGCCCGCTTCATTACTGTTCACCCGAGGGCACCCTCAGTTGTACAGGTCAGGGCCCGCTTCATTACTGTTCACCCGAGGGCACCCTCAGTTGTACAGGTCAGGGCCCGCTTCATTACTGTTCACCCGAGGGCACCCTCAGTTGTACAGGTCAGGGCCCGCTTCATTACTGTTCACCCGAGGGCACCCTCAGTTGTACAGGTCAGGGCCCGCTTCATTACTGTTCACCCGAGGGCACCCTCAGTTGTACAGGTCAGGGCCCGCTTCATTACTGTTCACCCGAGGGCACCCTCAGTTGTACAGGTCAGGGCCCGCTTCATTACTGTTCACCCGAGGGCACCCTCAGTTGTACAGGTCAGGGCCCGCTTCATTACTGTTCACCCGAGGGCACCCTCAGTTGTACAGGTCAGGGCCCGCTTCATTACTGTTCACCCGAGGGCACCCTCAGTTGTACAGGTCAGGGCCCGCTTCATTACCGTTCACCCAAGGGCACCCTCAGTTGTACAGGTCAGGGCCCGCTTCATTACCGTTCACCCGAGGGCACCCTCAGTTGTACAGGTCAGGGCCCGCTTCATTACTGTTCACCCGAGGGCACCCTCAGTTGTACAGGTCAGGGCCCGCTTCATTACCGTTCACCCGAGGGCACCCTCAGTTGTACAGGTCAGGGCCCGCTTCATTACCGTTCACCGAAGGGCACCCTCAGTTGTACAGGTCAGGGCCCGCTTCATTACTGTTCACCCGAGGAGAGCATCAACCATGCAAGTTTAGGCCTGCTTCAGGGATGAAAACCCGCAGCTAAATGACTTCATGTCATCAAGGGTCCAAGGTATCAGATGAACCTCAAACCAGTGTGCTGCTACCAGATATGCGGTAAGTACTACAAGGGACATTTCTCCTGACTAATTTTCCTGTTGAACTCAATGGAAGAATTGTCCAGGAGAAACAACCCTTGAAGTATCAGCAGGTTGTTTGAGGCTGATTTGATACCTCGGACCCTTGAAGACTTAAAGCCATTTAGCCAACAAATGTGTTCTATACTATATCAGCATAATTTACAGCTGAATCTAGTCCCGCCCCACAATTCCAAATACTATTTTATTCGACAGTATTTTAATTTGTCTCAAACATTGAAATGAAACATGCTACGTATATAACATTCTGTAATTCATTATGGTGAAACCAAAATGTATAAAAATGTGGTTAAATAAAAGCTATCTGCACTTTGTCCACATATGAATTGTTTGATTACAAACAGTGGAAACAATACATTAATCAAAAAAGGGCATGGTGTGTCCAGACTGGCACTAAGTCCTGAAGCCCTCTCTAAACGCTTGACCTGGGCGTCGGCCAGCTGCACAGCCACAGGGCACTGGTTCCCCTCCTCGATGTCAGCGATGTCGTCCTGGCTGGTGCTGTGCTGGGAGTGCGTGCCGTCCAGCGTGTTCTGGTCGCTGGAGAGCACAGTGTTAAAGTCTGACGCCGAAGGGATGGTGGGCAGGTTACAGGGAACCCCTGAGGAGGAGAGGAAGAGAGGAGGAACAGCTGAGAAAAGGAGACACTAAGGCTGTGTTTTCAATGACAAACCGAACAGCTCCGCAACATTTTTAAGAACAGAAAGAAGTCCCAATTTCTCAGATGTAAAGGATAAATGGCAGGGCCTTTGTGTCAAAGTGAGTACTAGCCTTCCTTGAGAAGGGCAAAAACGGGTATACAGAGTATTGTAAGCCCAGCTGAACAATACAGAGGGGTGTGTTAATGAGATTGAACAGGAAAGAGTGAATTGAGTGGGACAGAGAGTACACGGAACTCACAGATTTGCTCTCTTAGCAGATCATAATCACACATTAACACTGCTGATGGCATTGTCTCCATCTTCATTAATTAACACTGAAAATCTGTCAATGGGTGATGCATTACTCAGATTAATGTACCAGCACATCCTGTAATCCTCTTCTATATAAAGAACACACTGTGACCACATCTCTTTGGATACAAGACTAACCCACACTCAGCATACCAGGACCTA